>NW_020653732.1:2603588-2630789 GCF_003589595.1 Hyposmocoma kahamanoa | reverse complement strand
GTAAAATATAAGTACTAATATAGTTTTAAGTCTGTACCTACTAACATTTGATTGGATCTCAGTTGTCTCAATAAATAAAATTTTATTATTATTATTATTATTATTATTAACAATTTTCTGTTGATTGCGTAAGAAGGCTTTCAAAACCAAGTCGGCTAGGGATCAGATATCTCATGGCATCGATTGTAGCAGTAAAGCTCTTCGACAAAATATCCCAAAAAAAAAGGCATTGTGATTACTACTGTATCTGTATTCAGTTTAGTTACATTCATATTTCCACGCGCTGGAACGTAAATAATGATTGCCTATTTCGGTCCTCGATTTTGATGGTTGTATTATGAAAAAAAATCACTTTTTGTGTTGCGGCAACGAAGATAGATTTCTATGAATATTTTCTAACGAAAATTTATTTCTTTTACATGTATACTTAAACTCCTGACTGAAAGATGTTTTTCCACTGGAGAGGTAATATGAGACGAGGATTGAAATTTGTATGACGAAATTTCAATTTTCTCCTAATGCGTCTTCGGTGGAAAAGATCTGGATTGATTATACTACGGGAGGAAAGCCGCTAAAGTCACAGACACGACGGATAATTTACCGCCATTGACTTACAAATAAATGGTCGACGGGTCTAATATAAAAACCACGAAAAAAATGTCCCAAGTTAACCTATTTAAACGTAGTGACATGTAAAGGAATATGAAAAATCTAAAACGTTGAGTTTAAATTGTAATGTCATCGCAGTACTGTCTAATTTTGCTTGCTTCGCTGTCAGTCGAACAAACGAAGACTAAAGCGTGAATGACGCTCTGTATACGATTTTAACGCCCTATAAGGTCGGACACTTTTTAGCGCGGACCCGACGTCCATATAATTGTAAGTCAATGTTTACCGCGTATACTTGTATTTTTTACAAGAAGCCAATAACCGTTCGAGCAGCGTGGAAAGTGATTATAACATCGCTACATATGTACTAACATAGCTTATGTCAGATGAAGAAATGCGTACAGATACGGACTGAATTGCAATGATTAATAACCGGAAAAATATTCATTTTTAGTTACACATATAAGAGATTTATAATAATGTGGTTGCCAGTTAGATGCTTTAACGTTCAAATTTATATCGAGTTCTTAGGTTTTCGCGATTGTTACACATAGGAAATGAAACTATTTTTCCGGGTTTATATCGCGTATATTTGTTTTTTCAAACAAATTGACGTTTGTTTGAAACCGTGACCATGGGACCGGTAAAGGGCCCGAAACGTCGGTTTGTTTGAAAAAACAAATATACGCGATTTAAATCCGGAAAAATTGTTTCATTTCCTACGTTCAAATTTATAACCGCCATTTTGAAAAGCCTTTGATATAAAAATTAAAAAGTGTGACATCATTTGCAAAATAAGTGTATTACCTTAAAATTATAACGCATAGAATGATAGTTTCATATCAAACGAACTGTCACAAGTGAGGCAAAAATCAAATTCATGTAGGCTAGTTTTAGTAGTAGCTTAATTTTCGGTTTTAGTGAATATTTATATAAAATAAAAAGGTGAAACGCGTTACTTCCTTGTGGAATGTGATGTTAGTATCTATTTTATGTTTGTCTGACGTATTTTTACACTCATTTACCACACAGTCGACTTGAAAGTATATAAAGTTACTATTACATTTTTTATTTATTATCCAGTGGGAGGAAAGCCGCTAAAGCCACAGGCACAGCAAATTTACAGCGTGTACTTGTATTTTTTACAAGAATCTGATACGTTCAAGAAAGATTACAATGCTTATTTTAAAAAAATCCAAAAATGTGTTTCTGTAGCTTGTGGTATTTTAATCGGAACAGTAAATAATATTTTAAAACAGATAAATCAGGTTCTTTTCCTATCCTTTACTGTATATTTTTGTTAACTTGTTTTTTTTTGTTGTATATTTTTGTGAATTCACATGAAGTAAATTATTGAAATACGGCAGCTATTAAATTAGCAGCAGTAGAGCTCCTTGTGACAGAGTTCGTCCAGGGAAGCGCTGCCACCTTACCGATTTCTCCCGCCAAGCAGTAATGTCAGCATTACTGTGTTCCGGTTTTGAAGGGTAAGGGTGCTGCTGAAATTATAGTCACGTGAGACTTGTCAACTTATGTCTCAGGGTGACGGGCGCAGTGGTAGTGCCCCTCAGATCTTTGCAATTTAAAGCTCTGAGTGGCACTGTAACTGTTATGGACAAGCGTGTAGTATTTACCACCAGTCGCACGACTTGTTCATCCCGACAGTTCCATATAGTTCATAAGGAAATCAAAACAATAATAAAGTACGTTGTTCAAAATTCAAATAGATTTTAAATCTAACAATGAATGGGTTTGGAAATTTATATTCGTTTGCATTCGGATAGATGATGATTGCCAAAGGACATTGAGAAACACTGTACCTAGGTACTACAACGTAAACACGATTACTTGCGCTAGCTCGCAAGTGCTCGGACGATCTCGCGCTGGCTATTACTATCAATCGCGAGTTTGTGGGGTACGTTCCTCGAGTATATAACAAGAAATATAGACGAAATAAGTTCAAAACATTCCTGGTAATTCATCAGTGGTACATCACTTATAAATATCAACTCTCGTTTGCACTGAAATATAGACAGCGCTAACAACTGACCTGTGTGTTTGTCTTCGTATATTCAAAAAATATTCTGTATTTATTGTAATAAAGATAATATCTCTAACAATGGCGTGCTGTTCCATTGGGCGGTGTGGGGAAAAACATCAAAACATCTAATTACAAAACAAACGGTAATTAAATAATAAATATGTAATTTTGCAATTTTCGTCCATTATAGTAAATTCAGGTTAAACTGGTCGAGCTGCACTGAAACAATTGACGACACCCATTGACGACATCCGTCTATTGTTTCGAATTCGGGCTGGCCAATCGGAGCGCAATTATCACAGTAACGAAATAGTTTTCGAACAAATTAAATGGCATTTGGCATTGGTCTCTATTTCTGGTTATATACTCGATGAGTACATTAGATTTTAGATAAAAAAAATATTGCTTCATCTGATTCTTCTACCGTTAACATATTTAATAATGATAATTTACGAGCACACTGAATCTTCACTATCCACAACCACAGCGCGCGCTGGCGCGAGTTTTTGATGGAAATAGGCCGGCGAGATTTCAATTCTCGTCTCGTCTCGCCTCGTCTCACCGGTGGAAAACCACCTTTAGGGCGCTTTAAAATTACACGCTTATGGATAGCTGCAGCGCTACTGTTGTGACACTCGGGCGCCACTTTTGCAGTCACAATAAGTGAAATAAAAATTACGAGAGGGGCAGCCAGGAGTGCCATAGCACATGAGTTTCCTGTCTCCCACATCTAAGTTTCACGTTAAATCATTTACTTTTGTACTTGTTGGGAGATAATAAACGATAAGATTATAGAAATTTTTAAGTTTGTTTAATGTCCCGATATTTGACCTCCAACATATTCAATTATTTTTTGTGAAATTACTGCACTAGTTTGTTAATACAAAGATCGAACATCATCATCATCATCATATCAGCCGGAAGACGTCTACTGCTGAACATAGGCCTTCCCTAAAGATTTCCAGACTAGCTGATCAGACGCGACATGCATCCATCGGTTACTCGCCGCCCTTACCAGGTCCTTCGTCCATCTAGTAGGGGATCGTCCCACTGAACGCCTTCCGGTTTGTGGTCTCCATTCGAGACCCTGTAACGGTGTGACCTCCTTACACCGTCATCTCACCTCTTTGTATCGCCTCTCTCCTCTTGTATCTTATCATTTTTTTATTTTACTTGTATTTAAATTTTAAATTTGAATTGGTCCATCTTCCTTCAATTTCTCATTTTGTTTTCGTACCACGGTCACTCCCAGATCGACCGCCACAACAGTCAGAGCTGTTAATAAGCTAATCATGTGTAATAATTTATAAATCTACACCCTTCATGTATCTATTTCTGTAATTCAGTTTCTCGGCCCATTTAGGGGTAAGTGCCTTAATAATAAAGTGTAGGGAGTGTTTTATACTGTTATACGTGTTTTTTTTACATTTACCTTTATATTGTTACAGCCTTTCTTTAAACTTTACTTCTTTAATAAATTTTGTGGACCGGAAGTTTGCCATTTCATTGCCGTGAACCTGTTCACGGCTAGTTAGGGTTACAACCCTTTCAAACCTTTCTGCCCCGACGACCTTTAGCTATGAGCTATGTGCCCTGCCCACTGCCACTTTAACTTGATAATCCTTTCAGCTATGTCGGTGACTTTCGTTCTTCTACGAATCTCTTCATTTCTGATTCGATCAAGTAGAGGAATGCCGGGTTTTGCTCGCTCCATGGCTCGTTGAGAGATTTTGAGCTTTTTTAGGAGGTCCATAGTAAGTGAACACGTCTCAGAGCCGTAGGTCATCGCTGGCAACACGCACTGCTCGAAGACTTTTGTCTTCAAGGACTGCGGTGATGCGTATCAGGTACTGAGTATCAAAGCATTCACTATCCGGAACAGCCACACCAGAAGCAATTAATTTTCCAAATTGGTCCAACCTAGAATCCAGCCCAGGTTCTTCTCGTCCAGCGTCCGCAATGCCAGCTGCACATCAACGATTAGTCATAATTACGCAACATTTTGGGACCAGCTATAATTTCCGCTGACTTTTATCTTCAAGGACTGCAGAAGATCGAATACTAAGAAAAACTTCCTTCGGTCCGACTGGATCTAAACCAGCGTTGTCTAGCAAAGCGTGGCAGATGCTATGCCAATTAAGCTATAGAACGAATTTAGCGGACCTTATGAATTTTTCTATGTACTTGTCGCACATCTTTGTTTTTGGTTTTTAAGGACATTTTTGCCGTAGATTCTTCTTCTTCTTCTTCTTCTTATAATGCCTCTTCAATGTTGAAGGTTGGCTGTCAGCTTCCTGTACCCGTCTCTTTTAGCAGCCAACCGTAACAGCTGTTCGACGAAGGCAATGTCGGTCCACTCCCAGATGTTCCGGACGCCACGATTTCTTTCTTCGCCCAACGCGTCTCTTTCCCTGTACTTTGCCCATCATTATTAGCTGTAGCAGCGTGTATCTATTATTCCGGATCACGTGACCAAGATACACTATTTTGCGCCTTTTGATAGATGGCATCATTTTCCGGGACATATGAACACGCTGAAGCATGGATTTTTTCGTGACCCCCCGTGTCCAACCAATGCGCAACATGCGTCGGTAGCACCACATCTCAAATGCCTGCAGGCGTCTTGTAGTATCTTCTTTCTAGTCTGTAGATTCAACTGTAAGAAATCTATTTCTACACTCAGCCAGGTACCTTTACAGCTACTAGCAGCTGACTGGAGATGTCGCTGTAGTAAAGAAGCGTTACAGACAGTGGGTCTGCCGTGCCGCTGCAGCGTTTCCACAAGCGTCCTTTGTCTCATACACCAATTCAGTTTCATATTGTCAATACTTCACGTCGGATAACAGCTATTGAAATTTCATATTAACTGAATGGCTCGATGGGACACTGAATAATCGTCGTCGATAAATCGGCTTCTGTAATAATTACCAGGATGACAAAGCTTTCAGAATCTGTTTGTATTGTTTATAGAGACAGTGATATTGAGACAAATCGTGGATCCATTTACGCTTGCGCTAAAAATAGCTCTTGAAGGACGAAATAATTTTTAACAATAGATCTAAATTGAATCCAAACGGTGATAAGTTCGGTTAGGTTAGGTAGCAACACAAAATAATAAATACAGTAGATGTGGTTAGTTAGCGTCAGACGCGTGCCAACTAAAGGTCTAGAAAGACCTATCTGAGCTCAGTCCGCCATTTTCGCTTTGTATGGTACGGTTGTGTCATTCTTTCGTGCAAAATCTCTAAAATCCTAGAAAAACGCCTTATTATGCTGTTTTGGAGTGCAAAAATGACAGCCTCGCCAAAAATGTTACCCGTGGTGGTATTTCATATCATCGGAGTCTTATTTTAATAAATTTTTTTGTTACAAAAACGAAAGTAAAGCTTATTATACCCCTGCAATATGGTCGCTTCTTGTTTGGAGAACTAAAATTAATAACTGCAATTTGTCGTCGTTCAGCAATGAACCGCTAGATGGCAGTACATTGATTGAAATTTCAATATAATATCAAAACGTCTTAACTTGTAATAATAGGTGTTGATGGTATTGAACTTTCAACGATATGCCAACGGGGTAAAGTTTAAATTATATTACCAATCCAGAATTACCGATATATATTCCACTGAAAATCAGCGTCACAGCCCTGTCCCGGCGGTGACATTAGCTGAGTGGATCCTATTACATAAGCCACAGCCGCACACATGACATCTACTTAGTACAACAATAGTGTTGACCACCTTTGTGGTCGCATAATTATTTATTGCTAAGATTTTATTTTTAATTAATTTTATTTAGTTTTCTTTTTTGTTATTCATTTTCTGTTTGTTTTAATTTAGTTTGTTTTAGTTTTAATTTAGTTCTGTTTTATTTTTTATTTTTTTTACTTTTTATTTTTTACTGTTTATTATTGTGTTGTGGTGTTATGTAATAAATGTATTCTATTCTATTTTATTCTAATATCTCAATTTTGACAACGTTACAGGATGAAGAAAGAAAATGTTTGCTTCATTTATATAGCATCTCGTTTATTAAATAACAAAGTAAAAGTGTAATTACCTGATGGTCCCCATGTGCTGTGACGGCTGCGCAGGCGGCGGCCGAGCTCGCGGCGGCCATTTCGCGTAGCGCCGGTCGCTTGTCCTTGCGAACGAATGATAGGAATAGATGCCTACAGAAATAAAAGACGATGTTAATGCACATAGTTAAAACAAGAAAAACGGTATTAATTTGTTTCAAATTAACAATAAAGTTGTGTCATTATTGTCAAAACTTCTATTAACAACCCACGGTACCAGAGTAACCGGTTATCTGCAAAATCACGGTTTTACAGTAGAACGTTTTGAAAGGGAAAACTTGATATTTCTAGATGTAACAGACCGAATCAACTTAAATTTAGCAATGAGGCTATATAAAAAGCTAATAATCTTAAGAGTATAATATACAAAGTTATTTGTAAAACTTTTAAGTTTTTGTATTCTTTTAAAAATAAAAACATACTATGTAGTGCAGCTCTACACAAAGTGTTGGTGTTCAAATTTCCGAGCCGTCAAGCCAAAATTCAGATTTACAAGATCGTCATAAGTGCCCATTCTTACGTACGGTTGTGATGCTTGGACACTCATTCTTAAAGAAGAGAACAAACTCCTGGTGGCTGAGAGGAAAATATTAGGGCCAGTCCAAAGAGAGAATGGTAGCTGGAGAGTCCGTTCTAACGCCGAAATAGAAGAGCTCGTGGTCCAGCCAAACATCATCGGCGAAACCAAAGCGGACAGAGTTCGCTGGCTCGGCCGTTTAGATAGGATGGGAGAGGATTGGAACCTGAAGAGAGCCTATCTGGGTTGGTCGCCCACAGTAAGTGACAGAGGTCTGTGACAACCCTGTACACTGGCTGATCTGGGGCAGAACCTGAAATTATAAGATTCCTGTGCGCGCACAGGTTATAGTGCCCTTCTCGTATACCCTAAGGGTCGATAGGGAGGGTCACTACAATCAAAACTAATGCAGAAAGATATGAATTGCGCGAACTACAAGTCATCAATTGACGAGAGATAGCGCAGGACCGAAGAAAATGGCACCATCTCGTTTCGGAGATTGTGACACATTTCGGGTCGCTGAGCCAGTGGAGTAATAAGTATCTAAATAAATAAAAAATAAAAAATAAAAAGACATTTATTTCTCCACAAAACATGAGAAACGCAATACTAAAAACGAATAAGAAAACAATTGAGTGATGTGGACAAAAAGGTTGAAGACTCAGCATTGTTGATTGTTAGTCTTCACATATAGCTAGCTGTACGCTTGCTGCACCAAGCTTAATATACGGAGTGTACACCAAGTAATAACCTACTAACTAACTGTAAGTACAGTAATACAGTTCTGTATTTTATTCTTTCAAGTTTTTATTTTCAAAACACTCTACTGCCAGAGAACAAAAAAGTAACGACAATGGACAGTGTCCGCCCTTCCCTAGCTTTAGATACCGGACCACACCCCGCACATTGACGGTCACATTGACTGAACGGCAAGAAGTCTGTTGGTGAGCCGTTTTCGCGCAAAGGTGACTTTGATATTTGAATAGAGTTTTCATTTATTCAATACGAAATTTGTACCTTAATATACAAACATCATTGTTACGAATCTTGAATATTATTTTAGTTAGTGAATTAATGAAAAATTTAATATTATTATATAGTATTGCTGACACTGGATTTTTTTCACTATAACTCTCTAAAACTAATGCCAATCGAGAGATCCTATTGTCCCAATTAAATATTGTCATATGACATTTTCGTGAAAAAATCGAATGTCACTGTGTCGCAAAGTTAAGATAAATATAGTGTACCTGCCTGTCCCCAATAACGTCAATTTTTAATGTACCCAAGTGATTTGCCGAACCCCGAACAGGTCCGGACCTAAAAAATATTGTCGTACGGTAGTCTCCATTTTTTGTCTATGTTCCTCTAAGTTTAGGTAAAAAAACTCTATCTATTCCGATTGTTGCTGATTACCCACTAAGGCAAGCGTGTTCTGCACTGCAAACTGAATCATTAAATACCATTTTACTGACGGTTTTGCAGTGTCTGTGCAAAATTTGCCTGGATGAGTACTACCGCCATTGTGAGACGACACCTGTGTTCCAAATTAAAGGCCGGGGAGAGCCAGCGTAATCACAACACGATTAAGCTCATATATTCTACAGCCGGCAACGCATTTGGAATACTAAAAGGACAGGCGCTATGTCTGGAAGTAACGGTTACCATGTTTCATTAGGTGGAACATCTGATTTGCGGAATTACATATATTTGCCAAGTTTTATTAAAATCGATTAGCGGAAAGTTCGTGATATCCACCGGATCACCCCATAATCTAGCATCCTTAGGGCGCGTTCCTATTATATCGTAACATTTTAATTATCGTTGGACGACTATTGCTTCACGGGGAACGTTAAGTTGGAAGATATGTCCGCACATTGTCGCAGGACACTGCGACTGGCATTTCCGGTACTAGCCCGGAGAGCTAGTAGAGGATAAGCTAGATATCTTTCGATCCCTCCAGCAGCTTATGTTATTGGGAACTAGAGAGACGTCGTTTTTCGGCGTCGGGAAGTGAGCGTGTCTTACCGCTCCGCCACCAATGAGGAGATTTGGTAGTGGACTCAGAGTCGACGGCTTAGCGGTGGCAACCGCTAGTTGTGCAATGCGCAAGGGGAAGTGAGCATGCCTATAGCTCCGGTACCTATCTGGAAAATAGGGAGGGTACTGTACGTGCACCCGGGGCGGCTCACCCGAAGCACTAGCCTCTCGAAGAACCGAAAGAAATCTAGTGACAGAGGTCTGTGACAGCCCTATACACTGGCTGATTTGGGGTCAGAACCTGAACTTGTAAGGTTTCTGTGCGCGCACAGGTCATAGTGCCCTTCTCGTATGCACTAAGGGTAGGTAGGGAGGGTCACTATAATCAAAACTAACGTAGAAAGATATGGAGCTTGTCTGTCGTGACTGAAATAGGGTGAGTACTGCACGTGTACCCGGGGCGGCTCACCCCAGGCACTAGCCTCTCGAGAACTGGGTGAAGTGACAGAGGTCTGTGACAACTCTGTATACTGGCAGATCTGGGGTCAGAACCTGAACTTATAAGGTTCCTGTGTGCGCACAGGTTATATATATCCTAAGGGTCAGTAAGTCAGTCAGTCAGCGTTCGTCCCGCGCGCAGCTAGCGCATCTTAACGGCAGTCTAGACGAGGGCCTGTGACGAACCGCATAGGAATTTAGGAACTGGAGAGACGCCATTCATTCGGCGTTGAGAAGTGAGCGTGCTTTACAGCTCCGCAATTAATGAGGAGATTTGATAGTCAACTTAGAGTCGACTGCTTAGTGGTGGCAACCGTTAGTTGCGCAGAGCACGACGGGAAGTGAGGACTAGCCTTACAGAGAACCGGATGAAGTCCGTGCAAACGGGTTGATCTAGGGTTAAGACCTGAATTAGATGCTCCCCGTGCGGATTTGCTCCCACAGGTCATTGTGCCCCTCCAACACAACCAAGAGGTTGGTAGGGAGGGGCTCTATAAACAAAACTTATGTAGAAAGATTTGGGACTGTGTCGTGGACGTTTTTCTATCGTTAAACGACTGTCGTGTCTAGCTACTCATACTGGATCGTGACGACAATTTGTCGGTTCACGGCAGCCGCCTGGTCGTTTGCACGACAGGATCGTGTGATGCACAGCCGCCGTCGAGTACGTAAGCTCTATTTAGTGATGGGAAACCCTTCGACACGGCAAAGCGATTGATTGAATTGATGACGCAGACGCAACACGTATTTAGAGTAATGATTTTTCAAGTATTTGTTGATTATAATAAACCGTGAAATATTAATACAGAAAAATAATACCAGAATAAGATTATTCAGTCCTTTATTAATGAGTGTTGTGAAAAAAAGTTGTTCCGGAAAACTAAAAAAAACAACAACGATAAACTTTATAGAATATTTTTATAATATTTTCTAAAGTATTAAGATTAAAGAATATTAATTATCATTCCTTTGTTTCCTAAATCGATCAGAATCGAGAACTGTGTAATGTCAAGTGAACGTCACTAGTCGTAAAATTTTACGAAAAATATGACGAAACGGCCATACCACGAAACTGAATGCGTTATACGAAAGTATCGCTCGTTCGATATTAATGGCCTACTGAAGAAGGAACACAAGTGGACCGTATCAAGTTAAATCCGCAATGTATTACGAATCAAGCGGCATCGTTTGCATATTTATTTTCTCGAAATTAATTCAAAATGAAAAGAATAGATTTTAAAATAAATTATGCGTATTCTGATTACAAAATTACATAACTTTGTAAGGATACGGCTCTGCTTATTAATCTTCTCACAGCTGTGGCGTTTTTGCAGTTTCTAATGGCACAATTAGGCATTTTTCGCGTTTTCTACTGATGTTTAACTACGATAACGGCCGGGCGTGTTTTGAAGCGTACCTTTTTTTAAGCGTACCTTGAAGAGGGCGAGCGGAAGGCTCATAACCCCTAAAATAAACTTAAAACTAAGTAGCGGGCCTAAGGGCGCCCAAGTGGGCACAGACTTCAGCTCAGGGCGCTACTGAAGATTTCCTCCAAAAGGGCGTGCTATAGGAGAGAATCTACCAGTGTAGGTGCTGAAATGAGGGGCTCTACGACCTCACCGGCGAGGACGCTTGGTGCGTGTGGAGATGGACTGATTTGCGATCTGGTCAGCCTTCAAAGTAGCGAGATGACGACCCCATCACTCTCGCCACTTTGAAGGTTCGTTGAGGGAAATCCTCCTTCCTTGGCCGACTTGTCCTACGTACGCGGTGGAGGTGTTCACTGAGATGATCGTAATTGGATGCAGCCACCACGAGGGGGTTGGGATGGTGAGGAGCAGAGTCAAGTATTTCCTAAAGCGTAGCAGCGCCATCTAAGTGTTTATAGCTTACATTGGGCACGCGAAGCAGGTACACTTGCGGCATCTATTTAGATTATATGTCTGTGGTACCGCGTCTTCAAGTGCGGTTATTCCATAAAAAGGGTTTTCAGCGCGTGCAAAATTGAACACAAAATGCACGCAGATATAACAGAAATCACCATGTCTTCTCGTTTTGCCTTTTACTGTGTACTGGATTATAAATTCCACCTTATCTGCATGCATTTTATGTTCAATTTTCCGCTCGCTCAAACACGTATTAGGGTTACCCTCTTCCAGTCTCTACGCATAAAGATATAAATATAATAAATAGGTCGTCGTGGGGTAAAAGTATATGTCTAGTCCGTCTAAACAAGAAACTGTAGCGCAAATGTTTTGTAATTTGAATATAATAGATAGTTTTAGTAGTAGTAGAGCTTGTGAAAGTTGTCGTACAGGGAAGTACTGCCATCTATTACTGCCGCCAAACAGTAATATGAGCAGTACTTCGTTCCTATTTTGAAGGGGTGCTGCGGAAATTGGCACATGGGATTTGTCTTCTACAAGTCTTTGCGATTTCACTAGAACTCTAAGCGTCGTATTCTAGAACTCTACTCAATGCTCAAGTCAGGATTTGAGCAGACTTGAGCATGATTTCAAGCACTGGAAATACGACCCTAATGGCAAGGACTTGAGTATGATTTCTAGTGCTTTAAATCATACTCATGTCATGACTTGAGCAATGAGTAGAGCTCTGGAATACGACCCTGAGACTGGTTACACACGGCAACTTCAAGCAGCGATACAAATGCGATACAGTAGCTTTTTTTATAACATCAAGTGACGGGAGGAACAAGTGCGTCTTATGGTAAGCTGTCCATAACAATTAAAGTGCCACTGACAGCATTAAATTGCAAAGATCTGACTACCACTCCGCCCCTCACACTGAGACATGAGTTCACAAGTCTTAAGTAATGCTGACATTACTGCTTGGCAGCAGAAATAGGTAAGGTGGCAGTACTACCCTTGATGAACTCTTTCACAAGAAGCTCTTGTGCTACTAAATCTAATCGCGAATCCTTTACACACACGTGCGACTTTGAGCAGCAATGCAATCGCGCGACTGCATCGATGCAATCGCCACGGATTTGTATATTAAACTGGAAAGCGCTCTAAGTTAATAAAACGAACAGAGTGAGAGGCTTCAAAGTAGTAATGCAATGCAGTAGTAACTGCCTCCGTGGCCGAACGGTTACCATACCGGACTGCTACGCAGAGGTCCCAGGTTCGATTCCCGGGCCGGGAGAAATATTTGTATGGCCTACAATTGTTTCTCTCGTGAGTTTGGGTGTAATTTGTGGTTGTCTAAGTGTGTGTCCATGGCACCCGCGACACAGGGTTTCCCTAGTGCGGGGCTATGTTGAGTGTGTGCGTTATTTATTTAAAAAAAAATGCGTCTCTTTCTAATAAAGTGTTCATGATTCAGCCAGCCATATTGTTTTTAACTTTTTAATTTTTACAGAAAATGTGGCCGCTTGAGGATAACCAAAACTACTAATATTATTTCATAATACAAATTAGTACACTTATTTGATATGCTACTTCATAATAGAAGGTTTCATTGTTGATATATTTTTTTTGTATTATTACCTTTAAGATGATTTTATTTAGCGTTGGCAACTTGTTAGACAAGGACGGACCGCTACTTAGAGCTATCTCACGTGTCTCGGTTTATTACTTTTACTTAAAATAAACCTTAACATAACCCAATAACGTGTAAATTTGTAATATTGGTATATCGAAGTGCGCGATCCAGTTTACGAAATATATAAATCCATGGTTATCGCCTGTAAATGGCAAGTGTCGCGATGCAATCGCGCGTTTCTAGAACGTTTGCAAAGCTTGTAATAATAATTACCTGCATAATTCATCTGGTGCTTTCACCTCTAGGAATGTATTTATAAACCACTGGAAGCCATCGAAGTCGATATCCTGAAACAATGGAGAATTTGTGTTTAGTCAATCTTCATTCGACATCATGTAAGACGGTTTTTGTCTCTAAGTTATAAATATAATTTTGTAATTGGTTGTAGCATTAAAACATGAAAAAACTTTATTTTTTTGCAACTTTGCTTATGTGACGAGGACAATAGAAAGTTTAAATTTGGACGCCATGAAGTAAACGTACAAATTTTCGGGGTTCTCTTTATTTAAAGACAAAAAGCAAATAATAATTATAAATAAAATAAAATCTCTTTTTATTGACTTCAAAATAAACAAAACAAAATTATGAAAACCTTAAAATGCTGATCAGGTAATTTTGAAGATATAGTCGTTATAATACCGACACAAAAAACGAAGTACACAAAAGATACTAAATCAATATTTTTGGAATTGGAAAATATCATTAATTATAGTTTAGGGTATAATTTGCATTCTTGATATTCCACGTGGAAACCGTATGATTTTGACTCCAATTATAATTACACTTTTGATTATACAACATATGCGGGCGCGAGGCGCGTACCAATACTAAAAAACGATTACAATGCTAAATATGTTCCTACAATATTCCTCCCCAACAACATTTTTGAAAACAAAACTTTTAAATTACAAAACAGAAACAATTTACATTAACAATAAACTGTATTTGACTGCATATGATAATGATGAAGTGCTGTATTTCATATACATTCAATTCATGTAATAATCCCTGACAAGTGTAGTAATTTATATACTTTCAAGTCATGTAATAGTTCCTATTAGTAGTTTTTCTACTTGTTTTTAGTTAATATTTAAGGTACATTTTATAATTTTAGTGTTTACCACACTAGTATGTGCCATCTCATTTTGTAAAAGCGATATCAACTGAAAAGCAGCGTTACAGCAGGTGAGCTGTAACATATGCTGAGTAGACTCCGTTTCAGCTTATCTTGTTTTGCTTGAATTCTATTAAGCTGAACAAACATTTCTTTCATTACAAATGTATGTAAGGCAAATACCGGTAACAATGCATGTTCCTAGATCCTCAAATTACATTTTATTTACAAAGTACAAACTTAAGACGGTAACATGATTCATTGGTTCGTAAGTTATACTTCAATATGCAATCGTGCAAGGTAAATTCTGAGAACCGTATCTGCGAACCCATGATTTCGCCCTACAAGTTACAAGCGTATAACAAAAAAAACAGGAAGATATTGTAGGGCGTAAAAGATATATATGAAAATAAACTACATTCACGCATGGGTCATGAGAACGCTTTGCTCGACACAATATTTGCCTCTAGCAGATAACAATGTAACCATGCAATGAGAGCATTTACAGCCTTTCGTGCGTCACTATCAAATCACATAATCTTGTGGCATCATCACTTTGTTTACGATACATAACAGCGGTAAAGATGGTTGTGATATAGTACGTTCAGGGATATTATTCTCTCAGAGAAAAGTTTAAAGAGACTTGTGGCATCACAGTACATTTACTCAAATATTTTGTATGCGCGTGGTACCACGGTACCACGATTTCGTTTAACTGAGGTAAACGATTGTTTTATGGGGAACTGTATACTTTTATTCCAATAAAATTCCGGAGCATATATTAAGATAATCATTTCCTAAGTTTAAAACTTACATTAAAAGTATTTTAATTGAAAAGTCATATTACGAAATTACGACGACGTCGCTCAGTGGGTAGGCCCCCCACCAGTTGGACCGACGATCTGGTGGAGGTCGCGGGAAGCCGATGGATGCGGGCAGCGCAGGACCGATCGTCGTGGAGATCGTTGGGGGAGGCCTATGCCCAGCAGTGGGCGTCGTATGGCTGAATGATGATTACGAAATTTAAGAGTATGTGTTAGATAAAGAAGTATGCAAAGACTACATGAGTCTAGATTCCACACAATTATGATTAAAAGTGTATTCCATAGCATTTTACTTTATTTGAAAAGAGGAATCCCTAGAGTTTTTTGTTCAGGGAAATCAGCGTAATGAACGAGCAGTAGCTTAAAAAAAATGACGTTTTCAAGCATTGACTTACAAATAAATGGACGACGGGTCTAATACAAAAACCACGAAAAAAATGTCCCAAGTTTATTTAAACGTAGTGACATGTAAAGGAATATGAAAAAGCTAAAACGTTGAATTTAAATTGTAATATCATCGCAGTACTGTCTAATTTTGCTTGCTTCGCTGTCAGTCGAACAAACGAAGACTAAAGCGTGAATGACGCTCTGTATACGATTTTAACGCCCTATAAGTTCGGACACTTTTCAGCGCGGACCCGACGTCCATATAATTGTAAGTCAATGTTTTCAAGTGTAAAAATTTTACCTATAGAATAAATGCAACTGTTTTGGTGGTTCGGTGTTAATGAATGGTTTTAATTAATAGAGTGATAGATTGGTTTAGAATTAGGGTGCGCACAATATGATATATATATGGATAGGTAAATACATACAGAAAAGCGTAGTCAAATGTACAATGATGTTTAAATAGACATTGTTTATTAAATTTAACAGAATGGAATTATTTATTAAATTATTCAGATTACTAAGTTTGCGAAACAAGCGCCATTACAAAATGTGTTTGCAAAGATCGGGGGCAGGCTGAAAACAAGTGCTGAGTGACTTCTGCCACTCAGTAAATGCTGAGACTGTCCCCCACGCGCAAATCAGTAATTTTAATCAGTAATCTTACAATATAAGTAATCTTTTACGTTTAGTTTTGTTATATAATTGATGTGTGTGGAAATAAATGGTTTAAATGGTTAAAATAATATGAAAAGGGACTTCAAAAATTTGTAGAAATGCATCCATTAGCCAAGTTATATTAAAGTCGGTTAACGGAAAGTGGGTGTAATCCTATAAACCGGATTCATCTCCTAATTCGCCAACCTTAGAGGTGGAATATTTTCTTCCAATTTAAATGGGACGACGACAGAGGTAATTACCCTTTCCAAAACAAGAATCATCTAAATTATCAGACACACGTCCGGTAATCACTCGGTTTTAGGGTCAACTGAAAATCAGCGTCACAGCCTTTTCCCGGCGGTGACATTAGCTGAGTGGATCCTTTTACATACGCCACAGTCGCGCACATGACATCTACTTAGTACAACAATAGTGTTGACTAGCTTTGTTGTCATTTCATTACCTATTACTAAGATGTAATTTTTAATTCATTTTATTTATTAAATTTTTATTGAATTGATATTCAATTATTTTTAGTGAAATTACTCCACTAGTTTGCTATAATTATTAATACAAAGATCGAACACTCAGAAAAAATTCCTTCGATCCGGTCGGATTTGAACCGACATCTTCTTGCATACCGTGCCAGACGCTATACCAACTAAGCCACGGAACGAACCAACGGACCTCACGAATTCCTCTATGTGCTTGCGTCGTGTCTTTGTATTGGTTTTTTCCAACGACTTTTTAGTCGTAGCGCCATCTATGAGAAATGTTTGACAGATTTATCACCCAGTTAGTACCTTTACAGCTACCAGTCCTGGCGAGAGATGTCGCTATTCACTGTATTAATTAAAGTTTCATTTTATTATCATAAATCATTTTATTTACTTTTTTTTTGGTAATCTATTTTATTTTTGTTTTAATTTAGCTTTATCTTTTTTTAATTTCTTACTGCGTATTATTGTGTTGTGGTGTTACGTAATAAATGGTTTCTATTTTTTTCTATTCTATTCTATTCAATTCTAAATAGGTTAACAAAATTTGTCGGAATTATCACGTAACATTCACACACACAGCGGTAGTTTAGTAGCAGTAGACCTCTATGTGAAAGAGTTCATCCAGGAAAATACCACCTTACCTATTTCTGAAATAGGATAATAATGAATTTGATAGATGGCATTAGTAGTATCCTGCCTCGAGCAATCAAAGTGTTGCATCCGATTCGTGTTTGTTCCAAATCCGAGACTGTGCAAATCTAGGAAACTCGGACCCATTTCGGATGTCGCTTGTGCACCAGGTCCGATTCAAATCCGAGAAAAAACTAATATCGCTTGTACACCTAGAGATAAAATGACACTTCGGACACCTGTGACATTTCGGACCGTCACTTCCCGGACTGGGAACTCGCTTAAGCGTGTTAATAATAATATAATAATAATATAATTATTTATTCAGACAACAACATAATATGGTCCATTAGTGTTAGTATCTTACCAAAATTAACTTAAAAACTATGTTAGTGACAAAGAAAAAATAATAAAATAAAATAAAAATACATGTCAATTCTTTCACTCGCATCCCAACCAAATATACTAACATGAGACTACTTGATCAGGACCCGAATGAAAGACTTCATTACAGGCAAGTCATATCGGTCAGGTATGACCTTTAGAATGCTGTTGGCGCTGCCCCGTAGTCTGCTGAGCAGTGAGGCTGTTCTTTTACGGATGATGGCGTAGAAATCATCCACCCGCGCCTCTGCAAACATGGTAGATGCACTGCAGAAACTGTTAAGCAATTGGTTTTTTTTATGACAATGTACTCTTATGGCATACAAAACCCACCCTTTTTTAACTATTCCAGTATTGTACCATCCCGTTCCAACGTTTGGCATCACAAAAAAAGATAAATGTACGCGGTTTTGGAAGCGAAAAAATAGATTCATTAACAATACATTCTAATACACTTACTCCATTTTCAGTCACGCCGTTGGCGACAAAACTAACTTGGGCACTTTTGTATTTATCACGCTTTTCTTCTAACCATTCATTAAACTCCCCTAACATTCTTTCATTCTGTTTTACCCCCCGTAAAACCTCATTCACACTGTGCCGAAACTCGTCTTTTTCACTTTAGATAGAACTTAACAACTTTTACGTCACGACTTTATGGGGGACCTTCAACTGTTATACGACAAAATGGTCACACTCATTATCATTTACTAGAAAAAAAAAAGTATTTTATGCAGTGCAATCATTGACTTACAAATAAATGGACGACGGGTCTAATACAAAAACCACGAAGAAAATGTCCCAAGTCAACCTATTTAAACATAGTGACATGTAAAGGAATATGAAAAAGCTAAAACGTTGAATTTAAATTGCAGTACTGTCTAATTTTGCTTGCTTCGCTGTCAGTCGAACAAACGAAGACTAAAGCGTGAATGACGCTCTGTATACGATTTTTACGCCCTATAAGTTCGGACACTTTTTAGTGCGGACCCGACGTCCATATAATTGTAAGTCAATGAATGCAATAGAGGGTTTTTAAAGTCGAGTGCCGTGTTTCGGCCAAGAGACTTTGCCGAGTACGAAGTATTAAAACTTCAATGTTGATTGCATACAATACTTCTTCTACGCGTAAATTAAAATAACGAATATTTTTCCGCTTTTTCATGAAGGAAAATAAATAAAACAAGCGGAGTCTTGATTGTCACGTTGTGAATTCGGAATTATAGTCTAGTGTCAACTGTTAGTGTCGCCAAGGACCATATAGACGGCGCTGTCATAATTTTACGAAAAAACATCGCGTATTTTTATTTAACGAGAAATGATTTCCTTATTACTATAAAATAAAAAAATAAAGAAAATATTGAAGACATATATGGGTGAATATCTCATGCGTAAATTTTGCGAGTCCAGGCTGAGAAACGAGGTGTAAAGTGAAGAAATATTAATGATTATTTTTTACAGTTTAATTAGACGTAAAATGAGTTTAGGGCAAGAATTTCAGAATATTCATTGTACAATAATAATTAATAAAAAATATTAATGTCCCTTTTAAGAAAAACAATTCCATGTATGTTATTCACTATTAGAAGCACTAACTAAAATCATTTAAAGTATTGCAATTACCAGTATGTGGGAGACTGGGTACTTGATCAAACTTTGTCCACGCGAAAATTGTAGTTTTGGTGGCAAATATTCAACTGGTTGCAACTGGTAAGTAGTTTAACTAAAAACCATTACGTTCTTGCCCCGCGCAAGCCTCAGTTGTGTACACAAAGTACTTTGTAGTTGTGTATTAGGACCTGGCAGCGAAAAATTTCCCGCCAAAAAAGTAATTATATGCCCTTTGGTGGCACGTGAGACAAAAAATATTCAGTTTTCCTGGCTCCATTTGGGCTCAATTTTTGTTTTATCCCAAGGTCGTATTCTAAAACCAAATTAAGAGACTAATTTTGTCATTATTTTATCACAATTTAATCGTCTCGGTATGATTTTTAAGCTTTTACTATTTTTTCCCTTAATTTATTTTTTGAGATTTCATCTTACGTGGCTCAAATTTGGTGGTTTTGGTGGCGTTTGTGTTACCACCTTAACTTAAAAACGCCACCAGATTTTAAATTGTTGTGATACTTTTGAATAAAACGTTCACTTTCGAAAAATATTTTAAAGTATTGTGCTTATTTGTCCCAATAAACTTAGAAAGATAGTGTTATTCATAATTTTTCAGATAACGTAAAATTACTTAATTACTTTTTGATCTATTTGTACCTTAGCGATCTTTTAAATTTGTATTTTACTTAAATTAACGGTGATATCATTGATTAAATATTTTGTTGAGAACGTCAAACACGAAAAATTAGTTCATTGTTGTTTTCATTGGCAGTTGAATAACTACGATACACTACGCTATCTCCAGGAATGTTTTCTGAAGATAAATTGTAGAAACTCAAATATTTACCATGAGGACATGCGGTGGGTTTATCGAGACATTGAGGCTTGATGCAAAATAAGGCACAGAATGCTAATTTAGAGTTGTTACTTTTTCCAAATAACCTGAAGAAATAACACTTGGTACAATTATAACTAACTAGTGGAGTAATTTCACAAAAAAATAATTGAATGTCATAGTGGTGAAACATCTTGACATTCAATAAAATTTATTTACAACCTGAAGAAAATTCATGTTACCAGGAAAAGGCCAGTCTTTTTCTTCAATTTCGTAATTTTTTACAGGTTTAAATTTAATATTATCAATGGCAGGTTTCAATGTCAGATAAACGAATCAATATCAGATAAACGAATCAATATCAGTAATGTTGTTCCCAAATGACACTTTGATCTACAGTTCTCTTTAATAATCCTCCAACTCTTGGGCACCCTTGTCATGGCCACACTCGCAATAATCACGGGTGCCCCGGATGGAGTTGGAGGATTTTTAAAGACAACTACAGATCAATCAGTGTCGTTTGGGAATGACATTACTGGTATTGATTTGATCATCTGGCGTTAAAAGCGCGGCATTAACATCAATGGTGTAACACCATTGATGTCTCTCCTAAGATTCGCGGACGATCTCGTGCTATTTGCAAATTTCGACGATCTGCAAAGGATGCTGGAACAACTATATGATGCTTCTTTGAGAGTTGGCCTAAGGATGAATATGTCCAAGACGAAGATTATGGCGAATCTCTCCAGTCCCTCAAATACCACTGTCACGGTGGGAAATGAGAGGCTGGAGAGAGTCGTTCAGTATGTCTGTCTCGGACATGTTCTGTCGCGGGGCGTCAGTGGATGCGGCTAGCACGGGACCGTGATGGATGGCACAAACTTCGGGACACCTATACCCAGCAGTGGGTGAAATCAGGCTGTGAATGATGTTGATGCCTATCAAACCTCAATGTCCGGACAAACCTACCGTATGTCCTCATGGTAAACATTTGGGTTTCTACAACTTATCTTTAGGAAACATTCTTAGAGATGGCGTTGTGTATCATAGTTCTTCAACTGCCAATTAAAGCAACAATGAACTCACAACAAACAGTAGAGTAATTTCACAAAAAATAATTGAATATCAATTCAATAAAAATTTAATTAACAATGAACTCATTCCCTAAAATCCAGGGAAGTACTGCCACCTGACCTATTTCTGCCGCCAAGCAATAATGTTAGCATAGTTAGGTTTGGAAGGGTAAGGGTGCTGGTGAAGTTACAGGCACATGGGACTTGCCAACTTACATCTCAGGGTGACGGGCGCAGTGGCAGTGCTCCTCAAATCTTTGCTTATTTAAAGCTCTGAGTGGCACTGCCACTGTTATGGACAGGCGTGTAGCTTACCATCAGGCGCATGACTCGTTCGTCCCGTCACATGATATTAAAAAGAAAAAGCAGAAGAAAGTTCCAACTGTGCGTCGTTTTAAAGGAGCAAAAAAATTTTTATCTCAATTAAATTTAAAGAAACAATTAAATTTACTTAATTGTCTTTGTTTTTATGTATATTCCAACTTTGGTGGCAATACGCAATTCTGGTGCAACCGATAAGCGTTTTGGTGGCGTTTCTAAGTATTGGTGGCGAGAAAAATTTTTAATTGCTTATATCTCTGAAATTAATGGAAATGGCTATGTCCCGGTCACGTATATGTAAATGAAATGTTTCATTTTATTGCAAACGAGTCTCGGATACTGGAAAATCTAAAAAAAATTGCGCCACCAAAATTTACAATAAAATTAATTTGTTGATATTCACCGACATGTAAATAAATAAGTTCGACATAACTCTTAATCATTACAAATCAATACTTAGTAAATTCGAAAATAGTATTGTTCCCACTGCGTCCGAGTAACTATTTTAAGATTGCTAAATTTGACATAAGAACAATATTACTTTAATAAATAAAAAAAATAAAATACTTTTATTTCGGACAAGTTCCATATTTTGTTAGTAATAATAATAATAGAAAAAGAGCTTATAAACTAGTGTTAGTAAATGTTTGTACATCATCAATTGGTTAAATCACCCTCCTTACGAAGCATTGCCACATGGGAGAGGTGTTCCTACCAGCTACAGTTTGTAGGATGCTGTTGGGGCTGTCCCGCACTCTGCGCATCAGGGATGCTGTCTTTTTTCGGAGGATGGCAGCAAAACCATCCGTCTCATATTCTGTAAACATCCCCGACGCACTGCAAAAACGAAGCAGCCCCAACATCATCCTAAAAATATTATTATATTGTACACGTACGGTCTCCAGCGGCCGTTTGGTGTAATTGACCCATAGGCTCCCGGTGTAGAAATTTTGACAATATGCTTTAAAAAGCGTTATTTTTACTTCCTCTGTGCATCGGAAAAACCTACGGAATAACATATTTTTATTTATTTAATGTTGAGTCGCGTCATAGTACGAACTGTGTGAATGAACAGTCACAAAGCTGCCAATAAAACATCGTAGTTTTTAACCGACTTCAAAAAGGAGGAGGTTCTCAATTAGACTGTATTTTTTTGTATGTATATTACGCGATAACTCCGGTATTTGTGAACAGATTTTCATGATTCTTATTTTGTTGGAAAGGTGGTACTTCCATAGTGGTTCCATTTCATTTTGAAGAAAATCATCCACCTATAAGGGTGGCTGTTCACGCATGAAGATTCATTTTTATGAATAGCGCCTAACTTTAATTTAGGAGCAATTATTTTAATGGTTGGTTTTGCCATTTCTCCAATTCAAGGCGTTTTTCTCTCAATATACTTTGAGTAGTGAGAACCGATTTTTATTATCTCCTATGTCAAGTCCTGTATAGTGGCGAACTAGGGGATATTCCAATAAAACTTATCAAATAGACGTAATTCCGCGTACTTTTGAGGTCGGTTTTTTTAGTACTCTGTACTGATTTATTAAGTCAACGGGTAGGTGCTCTTAATAAGCCGGGCCGATTACGCGCGGATTTTTATCAGTGAGTGCTAACCGTCGCGGTACGACCTTTAGTCGTCCTGTGGAGCGGGTGTTACAACGGCTTTCATGCCTTTCAAAGTTGTGTAAGTTTTTCATTGTTTACAAAGCTTTTTAAAGCATTTTGCCAATCTTTTTACACGTGCAGCTTGTGGGTCAAGTATACACAGAAAGCGAATCGCGCCCTGTGCGTCCAGTATAATGCCGCTCTCAGAATGCTGTTGAAGTTGCTTCGGGAATGTTTACCGAGGCGCGAGTGGACTGCTTTAGTGCCATTTTGCGGAAGCGGGTAGCGTCCCTAATGCGCAGAGTGCGGGTGCGCGGCTAAGTACACCCTTAGCATATTACCCACGGCCACTAATAATAAACCTATTAAATATAAAAAGACGAAAACGATGGAAATAAATTAACCTTTAAACCTTTCAGGAGAGAGGTTTCAAAATTGTACGAACGACATTAGCAGATAACTTTTTTTTATAGGAGAGTTATAAACAATAATTTCACATAATATACATGATTTGTTTCATGTTAGTTCGTAAAATTTTATCACTTTTAGGTGATTAAAGCACTTCTCTGCCGTCCACTAACTATACGCGGCTAAGTGACAAGTAGTCAAATATCGGCTTTAAATAGCACGAGATTGAGTTCAAAATTCTCGATTTCAAAACAGCTAAAGTCAGGTCTGACATATTGAAACTTACCGTAAAGATAAATGGGCGACGGGTCTAATACAAAAACCACGAAAAAAATGTCCCAAGTCAACCTATTTAATCGTAGTGACATGCAAAGGAATATGAAAAAGCTAAAACGTTGAATTTAAATTGTAATGTCATCGCAGTACTGTCTAATTTTGCTTGCTTCGCTGTCAGTCGAACAAACGAAGACTAAAGCGTGAATTACGCTCTGTATACGATGTTAACGCCCTACAAGTTCGGACACTTTTTAGCGCGGACCCGACGTCCATATAATTGTAAGTCAATGGTAAAGATGCAGAAATTCGATGTTCTAAAACTGGAATATAGTTTATTATAATTAGGTATCTCAAAAAAATATTTTGTCATATAGCCGCGTTTTACTTAACAGATGGTAGTTTTGACGTATGATCACATGTGGCTTTGTTATACCAAGTGTACGATATACAAAGCCACATGGGTATTATAAAAATTTATAATAAAATACCCAATGAAATCAAAAATGTAGATAGAATTAAGATTTTCAATAAAAAATTTCAACATTTTTTATTAAAAAATGCTAATAGTCTGAACGAATTCTTGGATGACAAAAATTGAGTTCGCCCAATATTATATTATAAATACAGGGCTATAGAAATTAAGCAAATGATAGCAAGTGATATAGTTATTAGTTAGCATGATTAAGTTATTTAAGATTTATTTATTGTTACAGATATTTGATTTTTATTTGTTTATAGAATAAGTACCCTCTGGCCTGATTTGCTGTGCACTTGCAAGGTATCATATAATAAGAACTAGTATGTTTATTTTTTGACATCTTTGTGAACTGTATGTGGTGCAATAAAGCGTGAAACACAGAGAGAGCGGGTGCGGGTCGGGCGCGTGTCGGGTTGTGTCGGGACCGCGGCGGGTCTAATTCCGTATATTGTCGTCCATATATAAATACATGGAATTAGAACCGCCGCGGTCCCGACCCGTACCCGCTCTTTGTGTGTTTCACGCTTAAATGAAATTGAAACTGATATTTTTATTTTAAATTCTTGTGCAAATTAATTTACACAGTAATTTTAAAGATCTTTGCACTATTAGGTGTTTGTGTAAAACGATAAGCGTATGACAATAAAACTTTACAATAGCGAAACTGCCGATTGCATGACACAATATCTAAAAGTAGGACAAAATAAAATACAAGAATAAACGCATATAAGTGCTGTTACAGAAGCGACAAGATGCCCTATGCGATTATACACGTTGTTTATTGTATAAGCCTGAAGAGATTTATGCGTCACAGAGGTGTATACATGCGTAATTTATATTTATGTTTTCCATAATAAGAAACATTTTGCTTACACATCATAAATGTTTAGGTTCTAGTAAAAACCGATAGATTTCGTTTTGGTCAATTTTATAATTCGATTTTGAAAATTATAATTAGCCAAAAAAAGTTGTCCTGACGGCGGCACTGGCGAGCAGGTTACGGGCCATGATAGCGGACAGGCTACACTTAGATCATAAGTAATTTTGTTACTAATCATCTGTAGATTTTAGTTTTAGTTTAGTTTAATTTTCAATTTTATATTTTGTTATTCAGTTTTAATAATCTAAATTTTAAATATAAGTAATACGTGTTAACAATAGTATTTATTTATTATTATTATTATGTATGGTAGTCTATAGGGCATGTACCTATTTATAGTTGACGACTTTACCGGTTGATACAGCCGTAACCATGACAATAGGCTCCCAAGTCACCTCTTTTTCTTGAAAACCACTGGTACTTGGACAATATTGTTATACTGCTAAAATCTAGTTGCAATGGCAGTTCAACGGGTCAGTCAGTGGAATGACAGTGACGGCATTAATTGATGGTAGTGATGGAGCTTCCTCCTACGTACAATTAGATTGTGCAATCCCGTCGGGGTTTTCCCGCAGGGATACAGCATGGAGTCTTTCAAAAGGGTCCTAAAGGATTCGCGCTTGTGACGTCCGTGGTGTTGCAGGCGTTCATAGGCGACGGTGACCGTATACTTGTCTGCTGCCTACATAATTTTCATTCATTAACGATCGATGTTACCATAATAAAACTACCATGGATTTTTTTTCTATGTCAAATAATTAGTAGAATACGTCATCAAATTATCACTGAAAAGCCGAATATCAAAAAATTGCAATCGCTGTTGAATAGTACCTCGATGGGTAGCCACTACAACCAGAATACTAAACGTACAAAATCCTGCCATTGATTGCCAATCTATCTATATATGACACACAACTGAGATGACTTAAAATAAAATAACTTGAAGCCTTGTATACGACTCGGAACGTCAATTTGTTTAAAAAAAGATATCAAATAATCTCAGTACAGAGTACTAAAAAAAACCGACCTCAAACGTACGTGGAATTACATATAATTACCATGTTTTATTGAAGTCGGTTACCGGGTAGTGCGCAAATCCGGATTCATCTCCTAGTTCGCCACTAAAATATAATAAAAATCGGTACTCACTTCTCAAAGTATATCGAGAGAAAAACGCCTTGAATTGGAGAATAGCAAAATCAGCCATTAAAATAATTGCTGCTTATAATAAAATTTAGGCGTTATTTCTAAAAATGAATCTTCATGCGTGAACAGCCATCCTTAGTGGTGGATGATGTTCTTCAAAATTAAATGGGACCCTATAGAGATACCCTCTTTCGAACAAAAAAAGAATCATGAACATCGGTTCACAAATACAGGAGTTATCGCGTAACATACATACAAAAAAAACATAGAGTAGAATTGAGAACATCCTCCTTTTTTTGAAGTCCGTTAAAAATAGTTTCATATCCCATGACTTGCTTTGTTTTGTAATTTTTACAAAGAACATTTTTTTTAAACTTTCGTCACCACAAAACATCAATGCTATACTTCGTCTGTTCTATAATTTGTTTCGCTTTGGTTTGCTTAACAACTTTTCTCGGCCGCATCGTAAAAAGAGGCTTATTACTAATAGAAACGAATGTTCTTCACATGGCCCGTATTCCAGTGGGGCGCCATTTATTTTCTCAGATAGAGACTTAGGTCTTTATTGATTAGTCAATAAGGTCGACTGCGGACTTCGCATTAAAAAAACCGTATTATTAGTAACCGACTTCAAAAAAGAGGGAGGTTGTCAATTCAATTGTATTTTGTGTGTGTATGTTACGCGATAACTCTGGCATTTCTGAACCGATTTTGTTGATTCTTTTCTTATTGGGGGTACCTCAGTATTTGTTCCATTTAAATTTGAAGAAAATATTCCACCT
>NW_020653732.1:2580516-2603188 GCF_003589595.1 Hyposmocoma kahamanoa | reverse complement strand
CGTGGTTTTTGTATTAGACCCGTCGTCCATTTATTTGTAAGTCAATGGGTAAAATGGAGGATATATACACTGATTACTGCACGATGTGAAATCACGATTTCTAAAATTTTTAACGATAGAAAAAAATCTTAAACCTACATTGAAAACCATTACATACCAATAAACCAGTACATCACATACACTAATAACTTTTTTTATATCAACTGAAGTAAATAGAACACAGAACTCTATACGATATACATTTTTGAAATGGTTTTAATTTCGTTTGTCAAACAATGAATTCTGAAATAAAGCCAGTGTCCCTGCTGTTCGACCGAAGCAAATCGAACCGTATTTGTACAGGAAAAACATTAAATTCGAGCTGAGGTAGTACTCTTAATACTTAAGTCGAAAAATGTTCATTTACTAAGGCTTCAGGACTTAAAGAAATTCGATCAACGCGACGGCAGCCGACGTGATTCTTCAGGTAACTTCGAATAAGATACGCACAAAGTTTTGTTACTTACATACAATATTTTTTGATGCCAAGAAACGGCACAAACAAGTCGTACTGATGGTAAGCGCGCCTGTCCGTAGCAGTTGCACTGCCACACAGAACTTTAAATTGCAAAGATCTAAGGAACACTGCTACTGCACCCGTCGCCCTGAGACATAGATTGATTGAAGTCCCATATGCCTGTCATTTCACCAGGACCCTAACTAGCCCTTCAAAATGGGAACGAAGTAATGCTGACATTACTGCTTGGCGGCAGAAATAGGTAAAATGGCAGTACTTCCCTGGACAAACTCTTTCACAAGAAGGTCTACTGTTAATAGATAGTGATATCACTTGATCAATACGCAGATATGTGAAATAAACTCCGATTTTCGACGACTTTCAACTAGTACTCTGACCTCAAATATGTATGTATATAATTTTTTTTTTAAAGGTTAGTTCTTTTTCGATCTCAGAGGGTAGCACAAGTCTTCTCTAAGATCAGTACGAGGCAGAATAAACTTCATTCTAAATTAGCGCCCCCTGAACTTCACCTTAATCCGTTTCATGGTCCACCAATCTTCATTACGCCTACACGATGTTTTGTTTGCTTTCTCAGTGGAAGTCTCCAACGGGAACTCTAAACCTATTTACTTCTATTTACTCATATTTACTCGTTGAACGCTGACAACTAAGAGACTGCCAAAATAGTGGTGATAATATTAACTTTCTTTTGTTTTTCTTACTTGGCAAAAGGATACAATTTTAGAGAAATGAAATTATGGACAATTCTCTCGTCTAAAGGCGCGAGCTCGCACCAATGCGTCGTGTGAAGACGGCCTGAGAGTGCACGTCGTGCGGGAGCCTATTCGCCTAAGCTCTCGACACATACAGGAACAGGTGCCGCCACGCGTGTCGGCCTGTGGGTCGAGCTCACCCAAATCGGGAGTTTGTAATCACGGGCCGTGTGACGCCAGCGTAAGAGCGATGCCACGTAATGCGTTGCGTCGGCATTGCACCTAAGTGGTGCCTACATAGAAACCACGTCATACTATATATAAAAAGAGTCAAATTGAAATGAAAAAAAATTGGAAAAGATCTTATCATTGAAATATATCTTTCTCAAGTCTCGTAAATGTTTCGTTTAGCTTTATTAGGCAATCAAGTCAGACATACAACAGCAGGTTCATGGATGTGGCGATTTTCGGTGATTGAGTATTGTTTTATAATTATTTTTATATATATAACCCTTAGGGCGCGTGTGCACGTTAAGAAAAGTCGCCGGGTCTATGCAAGAATTCGTGTCGTTTCTACACACGAATTGTGTATATACTGCCTAGGCGCCGAACAAGTAAAAAATCTTGTCTACCCCAGCCACGACGCGTTACTATTGTATGGAGCGGGGGAGGTGCATTGTCAGTAACCGAAAGTTTATGCGCGTGGACGGGCATTGCTTAGTAGTCGACATATCTTTTCCCACAGTAGTAAAGTGATATCTACCTGGCAGACTCGTAATGCACTGACACGTTTTACCCTACATACGTCTGTCCGAAAGCATTTGTATCGTGTACAGACTCATCATTTTCTCGTCTATAACAGACACGACATGTTTTCGTGGCTAGACCCGACAAAGTTCTTGTCATGTACAAGACCATTCTCAACTTTTCTGTAGCAGACACGTCGATTTTCTTAGCGTGTACACAAGCCCTTAATTTATAACTACTAAAAGAATTAGTTATTGTTAAATATAGAAAACCTGTTTTTTCTTCTCCACATGCTGGTGAAATTACAGGCACATGGGACTTGTCAACTTGTGTTTCAAGGCGACAGGCGCAGTGGCGGTGCCTTTCAAATCTTTGCGATATATATCTGTGTGGCGCTGCAACTGTTATGAACAGGCGTGTAGCTTACCATCAGGCGCACGACTTGTTCGTCCCGTGACTTGATACTATAAAAAATATCTACTTACACGTTTCATTATTGTAATTGTGATCGCAATGCTTTCATTTGATTATCTGGCAATAAGAAATAATGCTTCTTTTAACAAAGTTTTAAGTATGAAAATAAATATACTACCAACTTTTATCGCAAAATGCTGAACCACTGGTCTACATCCACCTTAATTTGCCTTCATTGAAATTTGAGTACTAAATTTACAGATAGCGTCATCTAACTTCTTAGTTCTTTCAGTTTCAAGCATTGACTTACAATTATATGGACGTCTGGTCCGCGCTAAAAAGTGTCCGAACTTATAGGGCGTTAAAATCGTATACAGAGCGTCATTCACGCTTTAGTCTTCGTTTGTTCGACTGACAGCGAAGCAAGCAAAATTAGACAGTACTGCGATGACATTACAATTTAAATTCAACGTTTAGCTTTTTCATATTCCTTTACATGTCACGTTTTAATAGGTTGACTTGGGACATTTTTTTCGTGGTTTTTGTATTAGACCCGTCCATTTTGTATTATTACTCGTCCATTTATTTGTAAATCAATGGTTTCAAGTATTAAACTGTCAATGAAAGATTGTCAACGATTCTGTAGTTACCGTTTTTAATCCTATTTCTGTCATCTTTAATCAATAAATCAATTTATTTGGCGTACAGACTATTAATTTTTCTTAGTTTTAAACATCCGGTATCCGGTCGCACATTGTTCTACTATCCGGTATCTGCCGATAGTAAAAATAGGCCGGATACCGGATAGTTACCGGACATTCGTTTCATATCTACTTTTCTCCATTGCCATTTTTAAATATATTTGGCAAGTAGGAAATTCTTTACATGTTTGTTAAAAAGTTTACCCTGTATTTTTAAAGTTCAACATATATTTGAATAGCCTTTCACGGGAAGTGACAAATTCGTTTTTCATCGATTCTGAAAAAAGACATTTTTTGAGTTAATATAAGAGAATAGAATACAATTATTTGCCAGAATACATTAATTACATAGGTCTGAAATAAAATTAGGCACATTATTTTCAATCTGCAAGCAAATATGCAAATATTAATGGGATTTAATATTTAGTCTCTCCAGTTTCAAATTAATGTAGTGAATTTATAAATTCCAAGTATTCTCTAATACTACAGAAGCAATGTGTCAAAAGCCATTTTGTCCTTCTAACAATTTAATTTCATTTGGTAATTTATTGAAAATAATTATACACATGTTGAAGCAGTTATTCTTATAAAACATTTTATGGCAACGAGGTATAAAACATTCATAATTTTTGCTCTAGTTTGCCTTTGAATGACTTCACCACATGTTTTAAAATATTGCGAATGAGACTTGACAAATACGCAGATATCACAAATGTGTAGCCTTTTGAACAGCGGTTTGTAACAGTCAAATTCAAAATAATCTTTATTTCATAGGTAAGCATTATTACACTTGAAATCGTGACGATGGTTAAAATCTACCGCTCATTCGTAAGGCAGATTCCCCTGAGAAGAATGAGCAAGAAACTCTAGGGGTTGCTCTTTGTAAATAACATTTGTACACATATAATTCTTCTTTATTTGAAACATCAGAGATCGAGACTACCTCCATGAGCTAAACGGGTTACTACCACGGATTTTTGTCATCCAAGTACACCGAAGTTGTACACAATATATAATTGTATTGTTGTACCTTTAGTATAAAGTTTTTGTTTCACTATAGTTTTAAACCTCGTGAAAGGCAAATTTTGTATATCAACCGGAATCTTGTTATAGAAGCGTATACATTGTTCCTTAAATGATTTTTTGACTTTGTGAAGACGACTATCAAGAAAAGCTAGTTTATTTTTAACACAACTCGTCTCACAATTCGTCTGTATGTTCTTTTTTTGTGTGTATGTTACGCGATAACTCCGGTATTTGTGAACCGATTTTCATGATTCTTTTTTTGTTGGAAAGGGGGTACTTCCATAGTGGTCTCATTTCATTTTGTAGAAAATCATCCACCTTAAAGGGTGGCTGTTCACGCATGAAGATTTATTTTCATAAATAGCGCCTAACATTAATTTAGGAGCAATTACTTTAATGGTTGATTTTGCTATTTCTCCAATCCAAGGCGTTTTTCTCTGAATATACTTTGAGTAGTGTCGTAGTGAGAACCTATTTTTATTATCTCCAGTGTCAAGTCTCGTATAGTGGCGAACTAGGGGATATTTCAATAAAACTTAGCAAATAGACGTAATTCCACGTACTTTTGAGGTTGGTTTTTTAGTACTCTGTACTGATATTATTATTGTGAAATAATTGTATTTTCATGAATTATTATTCATCGTATTAATGTTATAACTGTCACTATTTTTCATAAAGAAATTACTATTCCTTTTAACATAAATTACATTTTCTAAATGTACTGTGAGGCTAGTGTAAGAATTTGGGACCCAGATTGTAAATTGCCCTCACTGCACGTTTCTGCAGGACAAAGATTCCATTAATATTGGCTGCTTTACCCCAAAGCAAAATGCCGTATGTCATTAAACTGTAAAAGTAGCTGAAGTAAATAAATCTAGTTGTTTCGACGTCTGAAAGTTTCCTTATTTTTTAAATCGTGTGCACTGCAGAGCCGAGCAATTTAGCATCTAACGTTATACCTAGAAATACAACTGTATCCACAAGATTCAATTTTTCGTTTCTAACTACAATGTTTGTAACCGTCTCTCTAACATTGGGTAATGTAAATTTCACACAATTTGTTTTTTTCTCATTAATTTCTCATTATTTTAGATGTAGCATTGTCCATTGTTCAGTCATCGAAACACGCACCGCAAACGCTCGAATACACTTCTTCTGGACCCTAATACACTATTGTATTAAAACTGCGATATGTTTATACTTCAATTAAGAGCTTTTATCACATGAAAGTGATAAAAATAATACGAACTGCATGAAACAAATTACATATTATGTGAAATTTTAGAACTGTCCTATTTAAGCTTAAAACATGACCTATTACGCCCGTAGAATCATGAATCCTGATGTATATGCTCATTAAGCTATGTATGTTTACTATACAGCACGGCAGTTGGTAGTTTAGTGAAAGTCGAGTTTCTTGTGAAAGAGGTCGTCCAGGGAAGTACTGCCAATTTATCTATTTCTGTCAGCATTACTGCGTTCCGCTTTGGAAGGGTAAGGGTACTGTGAAATTACAGGCACATGCGACTTGTCAACTCATGTCTCAGGGTGACGTGTCCAGTGGCAGTGCCCCTAAGATCTTTGCGATTAAAAGCTCTAAGTGGCACTGCAACTGTTATGGATAGGCGTGTCATTTGGTATTATAAAAAAAACTTTTTTTGTGTTGAATAAAACCAGTGCGTAATCAACCAGTGAGCGTTTAACCTGACCCCTGACTCATGTAATGTGTTCATATACACAACAAAACCTCAGTCCTGAAAAGTTATTTAGCAGATGTGACCTTATACGAGTATATATTACAAGGGTGTGGATTTCGGAATGAATTTATTTATTTTATTTTTATTCATATACTCACGCCTTAGATTCCCATTGGGATGGGCAGAGACTATAGATAGTCACTTACCACGATCCTTACAAACCTCTCGTGCTTCACTTACATTCACCAATCTTTTCATACATGCTCTCTTATTGTACTCACTACGCACTGTGTTGTATTGTATTGCTTTCGTTTATCTACATTCATTCGTCCGCTCCATGTGCCCAAACCACCTCAGCATACCCTTTTCTATTTTTGCCACTACATCCACTGTACAGTTTAGAACTGCACTTCCGCGGCCGTTTGTTTACTTGTGCGCATAATTAGGCAATAAAATTAATGTTTTGTCATTCAATCAATTTAGACATTTATTAACTTAACTACAATGTAAGAGATGCACAGCCTCTTCGAGTTTGTTTCTTTACCAATAAACCTTTTACAACTTAACTTATCTATTTAAACAATTAGCCGTCAATACTGTAGCTTAGTATTGGTCCCTACATACTCTTTCAAACCACATTTTTCACGGATCACAGGATTCTTCCCTCTGTCACACAGCTGCACACCACATATTCTTCTGATGGATCTTATTTCAACTGCTTTCACTCTACTCTCATACTCTTCTGCCACACCCAACACTCACTCACACACATTAGCGTTTCCCTTTTTTACTCTTCTATCAAATTCTTTGTCACATTTACCATCCCTTGTAAACATGCAACCCAGGTACACAAACTCTTTTTTTTGTTCAACACTCTTTCCATTGTGACGATATCAAGTGTAATAATGCTTACCTATGAAATAAAGATTATTTTGAATTTGAATTTGAATTTGAATCGATTTCAATTATGCATTCTGACATACTATCATTTCTTTCAAAAACCATTACTAATTTCTGAATTCCTGAATGAAGCAAAAACTAAATTAAGCAATTGAGTTATTTCCAACTTTGGCAACCTGTGTTTCATGATATAATAAACAACGCACACACTCGTAGCCCCGCACTAGGGAAACCCTGTATCGCGGGTACCACGCACACACACACATACGTAGACAACCACAAATTACACCCTTATTAAACCCAAAATTTATATAAAATTAAAAGTGTATCATTTTTCGCAGTACCCTTCCATATTATCTATATTATCATAAAAAAAAGAAAAACAACATTCATAAGCAAACCGTCGTCGAAAACAATAGTAAAAATTAAGAAGAAAACCATTTTCCTTCCCCCAGAATCGAACCCACTATCCACTGAGTATCTATTTTACAACTTACGCCATTTAATCTTATCTAGGTCACGTAAATATCACTAGGTCGATTGTGTGACATGGAAAAATCTACTTTAAAACAACGCACACAAGGTTGGATGTGGAACTGGTACGTATTTTCCCCATTTTAATAAACCTGGGGACTTACTAGGAGAAAATAATGAAGTGATCGACCAACATAACAGTGATTTAGTGATGTCGCTTGAATAAGGAAGAATTTTTCTTTTCAAAACATTGCAAATACTGTAAATTAAATATCTTTATTTTGTAGGTAACCAAATTACCTTGACTAGTAATTTCACAATATTTTTTTTATAACTTCAAGTGACGCGACAAGCAAGTCGTGCGCCTTATGGTAAGCTTTAAATTGCAAAGATCTGACTACCACTCCGCCCGTCACACTGATACATGACTTCACAAGTCTTATGTGCCCGTCATTGCACCAGCACCCCTACCCTTCAAACCCGGAAAACAGTAATGCTGACATTACTGCTTGGCGGCAGAAATAGGTAAGGTGGCAGTACTACCCTGGAAGAACTCTTTCATAAGGAGTTTTACTGCTACTTAAATGAATATCATTGTGGTTAAACATTGTGACATGCAATAAACTAAAAATTTAGAATTACTAAAGTTACATCTTCCAGTCAGCTGCTGGTAGCTGTAAATGTACCTGGCTGAGTGAGGAAATAAAATCTCACAGATGTCGCTACGGCTAAAAGTCGTTAAAACAAAAACAAAGATCTGCAACAAATATAGAGAAAAATTCCTAAAGCGCCCAACGCGTTCAACTGCCTCTGTGGCCGTACGGTTACCATGCGGACTGCCACGCAGAGGTCCCAGGTTCGATTCCCGGGCCGAGAGAAATATTTCTATGACCTACATTTATTTCTGTCGTGAGTTTGGGTGTAATTTGTGGTTGTCTATGTGTGTGTCCATGGCACCCGCGACACAGGGTTTCCCTAGTGCGGGGCTATGTTGAGTGTGTGCGTTATTATTATTATTATTATTATAATACAATATCGCTTTCACGATGCTGTTGGGACTATCAAGATGGTACAGTGCATCGGGAATGTTCACAGAGGCGCACATAGACGGCTTTCAGACAATAATGTGGAAAAGAATAGTATCGCTTATGACTCGTGTCAGCAATAGCAACAACAGCATCCTAAAAATGGTTGCAGGTAAATTTTGTTGTCCAATACTAAAGTAGGTACTGGGGCGGGCAATTCAAATCTGTTTTTATATATATCAAGTAAATATTTTGTCGAGTTTCTAAGTGTCTGAGTTACTAACAATGGTATAGACCCGTCTGCCTAGGCGAGTGACATCAGATATTACTACGAAAATTTTATGGAACATGCAGAAAACGTAATTTGAACTCAGTGTGCCAAAACCTCAGCGTGCAAAACACATCAGTAGGCCCGCCGCGGCGAGTTGATAACGGGCAATATCGCCCAAGCGGCTCCTGTACAATAATAGATATAACATGAACTTGTTTATTATTATATTGTGTATAGCACTAGCAATTTCTGCACTGCCTTTTCAAATTTAATAAAACAATTTTATTTATTTTTATTTTATTGCTCTTTTTAACGACTTAAAAAAGGAAGAGGTTATACGTTCGGCTGTATGTATTTTTATGTACGTTTTTCTATTTCTCCGTTAATTGAGAAACGATTTAGATTTTTTTGTTTGAAAGGGTGATAGTCCCATTATCACCAAGTCAGAGTATGATGAGGGGATCCCATGGAGATCAAAGGAAATACTCAAGTTTTATAGGTATGTCAGTGTACCCACCGATTTCTCCATCAATTATGGACCGATTTTGAAAATTCTTTTATGTTTCAAAGAGTATACAACGAGTATCCAGCTAATCCCAGCCTAGTTTATGTAGGCTTATATATCAGTCTTTTTTTTCAATGATACAAAATGACGAGACGTAGGCAGTAGCAAGTACTGCCACCTTAATATCAAAAATGCGAAAGTAACACTGTCTGTTAGGTTCTTACGCCGAACGTACATAACAGTAATCCGAAATGATATTTTCCAGAAATAACGTCTACTCGAATTTTCATAACCTCGAAAGTAATTTTCAGATGAAAATGGGCGTCGGGCGCTGGGGCAGTGGCGCTCAGATTTTTGCGCATTTAAAGCTCTGAGTGGCACTGCAACTGTTATGGACAGGCGTGTCGCTTATCATCACACGCACGACTTGTTCGTCCAGTCACTTGATATTATAAAAACGCTAATCATTTGCCTCTTTAAATATTTATGTCACTCACCCTCTCATCCTGTATATGTATAATAATATCAAATAACATAATAATAATAATAATAACGCACACACTCAACATAGCCCCGCACTAGACAACCATAAATTACACCCAAACTCACGCGAGAAATAAATGTAGGCCATACACATATTTCTCCCGGCCTGGGAATCGAACCCAGGATTTCTGCATGGCAGTCCGGCATGGTAACCGTTCGGCCACGGAGGCAGTTAATAATGTTATGAGTATAACGATATTAGTTATTGTTTGTTATTTCATTAACTTAGTAGCACTAATTTCATTATGATAGTAAAGGATAATGTGTAATATGTATTCATGATGTAAATTAATTCATAACTAACTTTCTTTTACACACGGTGAAATGGACCAGTGTACATGCTATTGATTGTAGTTTGTGATACATTTAGCCTTTTAATTTGAAATTTGTCAGGAGCTATTCGGTGAAGAAAAACATCGTGATGAATCCTGGGGGCCTACCACAACCTCTTAAAACAATATTTACTTCTATAATATAACGCGACTTTGACATTAAAGTTATTACTTTGTTTTTACGTCAAATTTAGCAATCTTTAAATAATTACTCGGACGCAATGGAAACAATACTATTTTCGAAATTATTATCTAAATATTGATTGGTAATGACCAAAAGTTAAATTTAACTTGTTTATTTACATAAATTTCTTCAACGTGTTGTTAATATTTTAATTTATAGTACAGAGTAAATAATTTCTCGATAAATAAAAAGACGCCATGTTTATTAGTTTTAAATTATGGCAGCTAACAGACACAATTAGGTTATAATTCTGAGTTCAAATGTGACAATCAAGACTCAGTTTGTTTTATTTATTTTTCTTCATGAAAATACGGAAAAATAATTAAAAACAACGTAATTTTAATAGATTTGATTATCAAAAACTTTTCTTTTAGTCGTTATTCATCTAGTATATAACCAGAAATAGAGACGAAATGTCATTTAATTTGTTTGAAAACTATTCTGTAAAATCGTTACAGTGACAACTGCGCTCCGATTGGACAGCCCGAATTAGAAACAATTGACGGGTGTCGTCAATCGTGAGTTTGGGTGTAATTTGTGGTTGTCTATGTATGTGTATATGGCACCCGCGACATAGGGTTTCCTTAGTGCTGGGCTATGTTGAGTGTGTGCGTTATTATAAAAAAAATGAATAATCAAGAACGACAAGCGAGCTTTGGGTATAAACCAGGATGGACTGGATCTCACCCAACGTAAGCTGGAGACGTGGAAGCACGGAAGTCAAACAAATGCAAGTGCCCTAAGCCTCGATTACAGAACTCACACATTCGTAATTTGAAACACCAAGAAATTTTGATAATGATATATCGTAGTTTCTAATTTAAAAAATAGAAACAAATTCTATACAGTTAATATAATTTAAACTTTACCCTGTTGGCATATCGTTCGAAGTTCAATACCTATTATTACATGTTACGACCGCGTATATTTTGTTTTGAAATTGTTGTCAATGTGCTGACATCTAGGGGTCAATGGCTGAACGACGGCGAATTCGAAATGTTTACTTAGTTCTCCAAAACAGAAGCGACCACATTGCAGTGATATAAAGGTTTACCCTCGTTCCTTGTAACAAAAAAGTTATTACGATAAACAGAAAATTGAATATTTATTAAAATTATATAGAACTACGCGTACTTTTGGCACACGTGACACGCGCACTAAGCACTTCTACTGTATTTTTTGCTATGTGCTTGGAAGGCCCGGAAGAAAATGGCTTGACGAGCTAGAAGCTTATATGAAATCTTCACTTGCAACGGTGTGAAGTCGCGATAAATGAAGGAAAAAATGAAGGCCTTTGTCCAGCAGTGCTCGCTAATAAGCTTTTGATTCTCTTTGTTGACTCTTACGGAAATCAGAAGGTTAGCAGACACTTCCGCCAAAGGATAAGAAAAAACAAGCAACGTTGCCGAGTTGCGGAACACAATGCCCTACGGTAATACCTTCTCATAATAATTTGTGCTTCTAAATCTTGTCCTATATGTATTGTACTCGAATATTATTTCCGCAAATAGTAGTTCCAATGGGAGAACAGAGCAATAATAAGGCTTTCGTCCTGGGAGTCTCGGTCTCGAAAAATTCGAGAGGCTTATGATTTTTTTGGCATTTTCGAGACTTTAGACTGAACTATATAATCTTTGTGTTGCAGAATCCTGAGGTTAAGGCAATTTACGATCTGGGCCCCAGAGAGTCTTCAAAAAGTTTAAAGAGATTAACATTCTTACACTAGAGTCACAGTACATTTGCGAAAATGTTATTTATGTTAAGAAAAATAGTATTTTTTTTACTAAAAATAGTGACAGACAACATTAACACGAAAAACAAAAATAAACTAGCTATTTTTGACTGTCGTCTACACAAAGTCACAAATTCATTTAGGGGTAATGTATTGCTTCTATAATAAGATTCCGGTTCATATTCAAAATGTGCCATTTAATAGTTTTAAAACTATAGTGAAAAAAAACTTATGCTACAGCTTCTTCGTACTTGGATGACAAGAATCCATGGTAGTGGGACGCTAGCTCAGTTTAGCTCTTGCAGGTAGTCTCCGTCTAAGAAGATGAAATAAATATTGTAAATGTTAAATGTATTCAAATGTATATTTACAAAAAGCAACCCATAGAGTTGGTTGCTCGTTCTTCTCAGGGGAATCTGCCTTACGAATGAGCGGTAGAGTTTAACCAATACGACGATTTCAAGGGCAATAATTCTTAGCTATGAAATGAAGATAATTTGAATTGAATTTGAATCTACAACAGCGATGCAGGCAGTGCCCTCAGATCTTTGTAATTTAAAGCTCTGAACGGCACTGCAACGGTAATGGACAGGCTTTTTGCTCTAGGGGCACGACTTGGTCGTTCGTTCGCAAAATTACAACTTATCAGGAGAGGGTTTAAGAGGGAGCAGAGGAAAAATTCCTAATCTTCGATTTGATTTTAGAGGGGTATATCCACTTTAAAGTTAAAAATAAAATATTGTATGAGTAACTACACATAATTAATTATAGTTATGCATGACCGAGAACTGTCACTACGAATTTTTTTAATCCCTTTAGTTTTAGAGTTATTCCGCTAAAACGAATTTGGTACTTTTAATGCGCAAAATTCAACATCTCCTGTCGCATGTCACGCGAACTTCAGGCATATATTTTTTTCACAAATTTGGGCGGAGCCAACGTCAAAACTTTTTTGGCATGAGAGCTCTTAAAGATTTTACGATGGAATTATTCGATTAAATTTCACATATACTTAATTTATTTCATGTAGTACTATTTTTATGACTTTTTACCTATGATCACACGTCGCTTTAAGCGTGGGTATCGATTAGGTTCGCGCACCAATTCTACTCCGCGCTTATGTAACCGCTCAAATAGAGACGTTACGCGCATCACGCAAGAAAACCCAGTGTCATTAGGTTCGCACTACGACTCTGCTCCGCACATCCGCAAACGTAAACATTTATCTTCGAACCTCTCCATAGTCATGAATTCGCGGTTATTTAAAAAACCCTAGCTATTAATTAGCGAGTTGTATCTGTGCCTTGACTGATACAGTAACGGGTTTCTAGTGTGTACGCATGAAGCAGTCTTCACTCGCTAGAATGTGTACCTGGGCACTACGACATATATAAGACTAGAACCTCGTTACTGTATTTGTCACGTTACCGTTACATCCCGCTAATGAGTATCCGGCTTTAGTGGCAGCGCAAAAACACACAGAGTGCCTACGGTGGAGCGTGTAACATTGCATGCGAGCGTATCCACTAATGGAGCAGTTGCATATGCGCGGAGCACCATACACGCGCGAACGTTTTTTTAATATAATATCAAGTGCCAAGACGAACAAGTTGTGCACCTGATGGTAAGCGACACGCCTGTCCATGACAGTTGCAGTGCCACTCAGAGTTTTAAATCGCAAACATCTGAGGGGCAGTTGACAAGTCCCATGTGTCTGGAATTTCACCAGCACCCTTAGCCTTCAAAATCGGTACACAGTAATGCTGACATTACTGCTTGGCGGCAGAAATAGGTAAGGTGGCAATACTTCCCTGGACGAACGCTACTAAAACCTAATGGATATCCACCTTTAGGGTACGAAATATTTCTTATTAATCTTAAGTAAACTTAATCTGCATTCAAAACGTCCTCAAAGACTTTGAAGCACCTTTGAAGTCAGCTCTCCTATCCTAAATAAATAAGGAAAGTCAGTGACCAAGGTTGTTGATACACGTTACACCGTGTGTACGTGACATTTTAAGTAATAACTACATTAATTAATGTCCCTTCTTTATTTTCCCTTGTGGTTGCGAACGTTGAATTTATAATAATTTGGTTGCCATTTTGATGCTTTGATGTTCAAATTTATAGCCGCCATTTTGTTAAAGCCTTTGATATAAAAATTAAAGAGTGTGATATCATTTGTATAGGAATAATATTGCCTAAATAACATACCATGTATATCACTAAAGTTAATTTATTTAACTTTAATACCTTTTCATATTCACCGTGTCGTATTCATGTTATTTTTAACCGACTTCAAAACAAGAGGAGGTTGTCAATTCGACTGTATGTTTTTTGTACGTATTTTACGCGATAACTCCGGTATTTGTAAACCGATTTTCATGATTCTTTTTTTGTTGGAAAGAGGGTATCTCCATAGTGGTCCCATTTAATTTTTAAGAAAATCATCCACCTTTAAGGGTGGCTGTTAACGCATGAAGATCCATTTTTGGAAATAGCGCCTAAATTTTATTATAAGGAGCAATTACTTTAATGGTTGATTTTGCTATTCTCTAATTCAAGGCGTTTTCTCTCTCAATATACTTTGAGTAGTGAGAACCGATTTTTATTATCTCCTGTGTCAAGTCCCGTATAGTGGAGAACTAGGGGATGAATCTGAGTTTGCTCACTTTCCGGTAACCGATTTCAATAAAACTTGGTAATTATATGTAATTCCACGTCTTTTGAGGTCAGTTTTTGGCTAAAGATTTTGCACCCCTGTTGTAATAAGGGCACATCAGCAAAATGACCACTTTTCAGGAAATAGGTTCAAAACTCCGAGAACAAAATTAGTCGATAATTTGTTTTTAATATACCCATAACTTTCTACATAAGTTTTGTTTATAGTAACCCTACCTATCAAGTCATGCGGGAAGGGCCCTATAACCCGTGCGAGAAAGCCCGAACAGGGATCATCCTAACCCCATATTATATCAGCCCGTTTGCACGGACTTCATCCAGTTCTCAAAAGGGTAGTGCCTTAAGTGAGCCACTCCGGGTGCACGTATAGCACCCTCCTTAGTTTCCGGATAGGTACCGGAGCTGTAAAGTAAAACCAAGAAGTAAAAGTAAAACCATCGTGTTTGGTCTCACTCAACTGATCTTGTCTGTACGGATATTTTTAAACCAGTATAGCGAGTTGTATTTTGTTTATAGGAGTATGATTATGAAATACAAATGATATGCTGAACAATTCGAGGGCCGGCGGACTAAAACACGTAAGTCAAAGACTAACTTCATTCATTTAAATTCATACATCTACCAACTAAAGCATATAAGTCAAATTAAAAAAATATATATTAAAAAAATATATATTATTATCATTGACTTACAATAGTATGGACATCGGGTCCGCGCTAAAAAGTGTCCGAACTTATAGGGCGTTAAAATCGTATAGAATAGAATAGAATAGAATACAATTGGAAATACAATGTCAAGGGATAACTATGATCGTCAGTAATAAAATTATAATAATAATAATGAATATAAAATAAAGTAGTATAACTACTGCTTGTCGAATAAAATAAAATTAAAATTGTTTCAAAAGAAACTCATCGACACTGTACAATTCAATATCCAATAAAAGGTTTTTTAGTCGGGTACAAAACGTTGCATCGTTTCTAACACTTTTCAGGTCTGTGGGTAGATGTTCGTAGAATCGGGGACCTATTACCCGCGGATTTCTAGTTGCAAGTGCGGTACGGTGGGCAACGGATTTTAGTGTTCCCGCGTTTCGTAACGCTCGGCCTCCGCCCGTACGTCGCTCATAAGTAGCCAAGTTTTGACGCGCATAAACTATTATATCATAAATATATTGTGAGTACATGGTCATTATATTGTATTTCTTAAAAAGGTTTCTGCAGGTCTGACCCTTTTTTATGCCTACTATTGTTCTTAGTGCAGTTTTTGAAGAATAAATACCCTAATCGACTCAGTTGAATTACCCCACAGTGTGATGCCATAAGACATCAACGAATGAAAATACGCATAATACGTCTGCCTCAATACCACATTGGAGACAAGAGGACGCAGTTTCCTCAGTGCGTATGCAGCACTTCCAAGTTTTTGACATAGAGTTTGTATATGTGACTTCCAGTTCAAATTTGAGTCTAGCGTTAAACCCAAGAATTTACAGGTATTACGTAATGGAACAATGGAGGTGATAATTGGCTTTGTTATAGAATTTCTTCCTGAGAACAACATAAGGTTTGACTTCGATTCGTTAAGAATAAGTCCATTCGCAGAGAACCACTCACACAGCTGCTCATACGTGCAGGCTAATTTTTCTTCCAACTCGTTGTAGGTTTTAGCACACACTATAACGGTTGTATCGTCCGCAAATAGAACCACAAGACCCCCTGATATAAAGTATGGCAGATCATTGATGAATGCCAGGAATAGTGTATTACCTAGGGCAGATCCCTGTGGGATGCCAATGGTGACGTCACCAGCCGCTGACCTAGTTGTTGTACCGTTTGTACTGACCTGAACCGTTTGCCGTCTGTTTGATAAAAAAGACTTTAATAGGTTATGGGCGACTCCGTTGATGCCATACACAGCTAGCTTTTGAATTAATAAATCATTTTCAATTACATCGAACGCCTTTGTTAGGTCACAAAAAATGCCTGCAGTTTTATACTTATCATCTATACTGGTAATAATAGAATCTACTATATTTTGTGCTGCAACTACGGTGGATTTACCTTTCCTATAAGCATATTGTCTATCTGATAACAAATCGTTCATTTCGAAATGATCCATAATACTTGTTGATATAATAGATTCTATTATTTTTGATATATTCGGAACTATGGTTATCGGTCTGTGGCTTTCAACATGGGTTACGTCCCCCTTCCCCTTAAACACTGGACATACACGAGTACTTTTTAAAATATCAGGATATATACCTTCTCTAAACATTTCATTTATTAAAATAACGAGTATGTCTCCAATCACTGGCCACACCGACATTAATATATTTATAGATATATCGTATATGTCCAGCGTTTTTGACGTATGCCACATACCCCTCACTACCCCCTCCAACGAGTCACGAGTGACAGTTGGAAGGCTGTACTGAGGAACATCGGCAGATATACAGAGCGTTATTCACGCTTTAGTCTTCGTTTGTTTCTTCTGACAGCGAAGCAAGCAAAATTAGACAGTACTGCGATGACATTACAATTTAAATTCAACGTTTTAGCTTTTTCATATTCCTTTACATGTCACTACGTTTAAATAGATTGACTTGGGACATTTTTTTCGTGGTTTTTGTATTAGACCCGTCGTCCATTTATTTGTAAGTGAATGATTATTATACATATATAAAAAAATGAAGCACTTTTTTGACTTATGTGCTTTAGCCCGCTGACCGAAGAATTTTGAATTTGAGTCACTCTTTTTTAAACAACCATAAACAAAACAATAAACACGTCGGCTTTTGATCTCAGTATTTAAACACCCGAGTGCACCGCTTTTTTACTGCAAATATACACATCTGTACACGACAGCAGCAGGTTTGGATATCTTAGCACAGACATTATTTAAATAGTTTGCAATGTCGTTTTTTATGATAGTAAGTGACAGGATGAACAAGTCGTGCGCTTGATCGTACGCGACACGCCTGTTCATAACAGTTGCAGTGCACAAACATCTGAGGGGCAGTTGAAAAGTCCCGTGTATATATAATTTCACCAGCACCCTTACCTTACCTTAGTAATGCCCACGTTACTGCTTGGCGACAGAAATAGGTAAGGTGGCAGTATTTCTAAAAGAACTATTCTGGTTGCAGTATTAATTCAAAGTTACCATGTTATTGTAATGTCATTCAAAGAGGCAGACAAAGGTTTTAAACTTATAACTTCCTTCTATTTGCGTCGGGGGTCAACAAATAAAAATTGTTAGAAAAAATATGACACTTTGACTCCTCATACTTACAACTAGGGTTGTTGCGGATCTAAATTCATCAGCGGATGCTGACGCCGATGTTGCTTTTATGTATCTAAAAAAAACGCGAAAAATGTACACCTTATTGAAACTATGTACGTACATACATGAAGTAGACTGTCTGTTTTCTTTGATATTGTAATAATTATTTCTATTATTTTATTAACAAAAGATGATTTATGAAAACAATCAATCTGCCTAGCTTAATCGTTGCGGAATTTTATCGAAGTTATATTTTAATAACAACAGCTGAGATGTTTTTTAACCGACTTCAAAAAAAGGAGGAGGTTATTCGTTCGGCTGTATGTATGTTTTCAGATATCTCCGTCAATTGTGGACCAAATTTGAAAATTTTTTTTTGTTTGAAAGGATGGTGGCGGTCTCGTGGTGGTCCCATTGTCACCAAGTCAGAATTTGATGAGAGGATCCCACGAAAATCGAAGGAAATCCTCAAATTTTATAAGCATGTCCGTGTATTCACCAATTTCTCCGTCAATTGTGCACTGATTTGAAAAATTCTTTTATTTGAAGGGGTATACTGTCGAGGTGGTCCCTGATGCCATCCGGGTTTGCTTCAGCTATCATAAATTACTAATTATTTTCCCCAAATAACAGTCGACTTTTCACTTGCCACATGTAATGTAATCAACAAATCACCGTTTCCATGACAACCAGATAGGAAAATATAAAATGCACAAAGGAGTCCGTACGGGTCCCATTGGCACCAAAAACTCAGAATCTGATGAGGGGATTCCGTGGAAATCGAAAAACACCGATAAGTAACGTTTAGGGTCGGTTTTTTTTTTCAATGAGAAAGTTATATTATTCGGCTTATAGTCTGTTTCTGGAAGGTTTTTAAAATTATTCCCGCGTGCTTTTTAGGTCATGTCATTCGACAGACTCGAACATCCGCAATAAATATCAGCATCGATGAATGCGGATGCTGATATTCATGTGATTATCCGCGGATGTGGATGCTGTTATTCGCAACAACCCTAGTTACAACTACCACATTCACGAGGCATGTAATGGCACTACAAGGTTGTGAAGCTGACAACCGATTAAGGATTGAAATATCGTCTCCAATTTGCCACCATGACGCGACCGTCTCGCCCTCATAACGACACGTAGTTCAGTGATGTGTCAGTATCGACACATAAACTATCGATATTTCGCAGTTCGCACCCTTGACAAGGCCACGTCTGTTAAATTACAACTTTTCAAGAGAGGTTTAAAGGTCTTACTAACGAAATAAGTCGATAACTTTATATGATTAAATACTGCCGCCGCATGTGACATTAAAAAAAATATTATTTATACTGCCGTGATCAGTAAAAATGGCCGAACTATCATTACTATTAATTATTTCCTGGATGGACAAGATAAAATGCAAGAGAAAATTAGATACTTTTTAACGGCGCTCTGTGTCGTACGGAGAGCCTATTGTTGTGCGTCTTGCGCGCCGTGCTCAGCGTGATGAACTTCTGTCAGCGGCTCGTGTTCGTCGTAATGCCACTACTGCTGGCTTAGGATTAGCGTCAACGGAGCGTCGTCTTTATGTCAATGAACGGCTGACCCGTCTCAACCGTCATATTTTTTACAAAGCCCGCAATAAATCACTTCGTGGTAATTTCAAATATGTCTGGACCCGTGATGGAAAGTTTTTACTCGTAAAGAACACGGTGCAGAACGTCATCGCCTGCGATGTGAGGACGATATTGCTAAATAATAAAAGTCATAATTACTTTTACTTTTTTAGTTTTATACCAAAAATGTTATTGGCTATGTTTTTTTATGCGGATTAAAAGTTTAGTATTCTTAATTAAACTGTGTAAGCTATTACTATCTAATAGTTACTATTTAAGTATTGTTGAAATTTGCAAAGACTGAGAGAACAAACTGGAGAAGCCAATAATAAGCGCAGAAGGTAATGTGCATTGTTTTATCTGTTGCTTGTTGGTTACTTGTAAGTTTTTTAATACTCTATATTTTTCTAGAGGAATTAACATTATGTGTCCCATATTGTTTCTGGGTTTGAATATTTCTAGTTCTTTAAATCGCAGCCAGTTTGTTACTCATAGCACTCACTTAGATCTTACTTCATATGTTAGGATAATGTTCACTTTGTAAGTCACAATTACTTTTACTTTTTTAGCTTTGTACCAAAAATGTTATTGGCTTTGTTGTTTTTCATGCAGATTCAAAATTTATTAATCTTAATTAAACTATGTAAGCTGTTACTACTTAATTTTTATTAATATTTGCTAAGACACAGAGAATAGGCTGGAACAGCTATTGATAAGCATAATAGGTATGTGCCTTATCTTGTCCGTCTTTTTTGTAGTTTGTTGGTTACTTGTAAGTTTTTTGTTATCCTATATTTTTCTAGGGGAATTAACATGATATGTCTCATATTGTTTCTGGATTTGGATGTTTCTAGTTTTTTAAGTCACAGCCAGTGGCTTATTCATAGCACTCAGTTATATCTGACTTTATGTGTTAAGATAATGTTAGCTTTGTACATCACTATTACATCTACTTTTTTTGGTTTTTTACAAAAAAAGCGTTGGTGTTTTTGTTTTTTTATGCAGATCCAAAGTTTATATTTCTTAATGAAAATATGTAACAAATCCTTCCACATTTAAAGATCTCAGGCCGATTAGTATCCTGCCTTGTTGGTCAAAGTTCTTGGAAAAAGTAGTTTGTTTACCAGCAGCTTATTGTTTATTTAGAGGATAATAATATTCTCCCTCAATTACAGTCTGGATTCAGAAACAGTGGGAGCACGGCTACTGCTTTGTTGGAGGTTACAAGTAATTTTCTTGAAGCGCAAGATTTAGGGTTGTGCACTGTTTTAGTGCCATTGGATTTTTCACGTGCTTTAGACACTTTAAATTTTTCTCTTTTCATTTCAAAATTGCTATATTATGGATTTGATGTATCTGCAGTTAAATGGTTTCACAGCTATCTACACGACCGACAACAAATAGTAAAATTGTGCAATTCCAATAGCTCTGTAGCATTTTGTTCTCCTGCTGTCACACGTGGTGTGCCGCAAGGATCCATCCATGGACCTCTATTGTATATTCTCTATAGTGCTGACATCATAAATTGTGTTAAACATTGTAAAATACATCTATCTATACGCTGATGAGGTTCAGCTTTATCTTTCCTGTAGACCTGAAGAAATTGAATCAGCTGTAAAGAAAATCAATGAAGATTTAGGTAATATCTACAACTGGTCGTCCAGAAATTGCTTAAAGTTAAGCCCGGAAAAATCTAAGTTTATGGTACTAGGTTCAAGGCAGCAGGCTGCTAAAACGGTTTCTTATTCTCCAATCATTAGATTGAATGACAAGATTATTGAATCCTCGGCGATAGTAAGAAATATAAGGGTGCTAATGAATTCCGAACTAAGATTTGAGAAGCACATTCAGGAGATAGTAAGTAACTGCTTCTATCGCTTGAAAGTGCTTTACGTGGTACGCAGGTTTCTAAGCATTGAACATCGCATTAGTCTTGTAGAGTCTCTGGTACTTTCCAAATTCAATTATGCAGACACCGTATATGGTCTACGCTACGACTCCTAGCTAAAACCAAAAACCTAGTGCAACGCGTACAGAATGCCTTACCAGATTTTGTTTTGATGTCCCTAGTAGAGGTCATGTTACACCATTCATCAATCGAAATTGCTGAATATGTCATCTAGGAGATCGGTTCATTTTGCATCTTTACACTTCAGTATAGTGAAAATATGCAAGCCTTTTTATCTGTACAATAAACTTACCTGGTCCTTTCGAACACAAAGTTCATTTCCTCTTTCGCGTGGTGATAATCTCAAAGTACCTCCGCATAAAACAACTGCCTTTAACAGTAGTTTCAAATATATGGCCGCTAAAATATGGAATAATATTCCCCTCCCCTGCGCAACCTGCCATCCATTCAATCTTTTAAAATTAAAATAAAACATAACTGTCTAGATCTCATACTGAGCAACAGCTTCAGTAGTGACAGCCTTTCTACTTCTAGTTCCTCTTTATTAATGTCTCGGAAGAGCAGTATTTCTTACATTCAATTCTTGTAATGCCTCCTAACAAGTGCAGTATTTTATATATATTCAATTCATATAATAATTCCTAACGTTAGAACCACTCAAACGGAATATTATCATATTTATCCAAGTACACCAAAAATTTCATTAGTGCTTTTTAAGTGCAGGATTGGCGGTGTATTACTGCATTTTATTTGAGATGTTTTTGTTGGTAGTATGGAGGGTATTTATTTAGTAATGCAGAATAATAATTTTTATTTATTAAAACTTGTATTTAAACAGAATGCTTTTCTATTTTGCGAAACCAAATAGCCGCCATTTTGCGGTAGGAGGAGCGCATCGCGTGAGGGGTTAAATGATCACAAGTAATAGTAATAACAACGCACACACTCAACACAGCCCTGAAACCCTGTGTCGCGGGTGCCATAGACAACCACAAATTACAACCAAACTCACGAGAGAAGTAAATGCAGGCCTTACAAATACTTCTCCCGACCTGGGAATCGAACACCTGGGACCTCTGCGTGGCAGTCCGGCATGGTAACCGTTCGGCCACTGAGGCAGTTTAATAATTAATAAGGTTAATTGTACCAAAGGTAGAAATTTTAGTATAATTAGAGACTACACAGAATCATAATTACGTAGTTCAGTTCCATTTTGAATACCAACTAATTAAGATTTGCAAAATTTAGTAGACGCAACATAAACCGACATCTACGGTCGTGGTTTGTTAGTTTCCTGTAAAATTATCCAGTGACACGGATCCTTGTGAAAGAGTTTGTCCAAGAAAGTATCTCCACCTTACCTATTTCTGCCGCCATGCAGTAATGTGGCTTTTACTGCGTTCCGGTTTTTACAGCTACTAAGATA
>NW_020653732.1:2506900-2555516 GCF_003589595.1 Hyposmocoma kahamanoa | reverse complement strand
ATTTATATGGCGAACGGCTATGGAGTGGAATTCCCTGCCTGCAGACTTGTTCCCCGAACGTTATATAAGTTATTTACTAAAACTGATAACTCGTTAGATAAATTTACTTAATACGTAATGTGAAAAACATTTCATTCATACGCCATTAGGAAAAGTGGTATCGAATGGCTTTCGACGACCCTCACGCGGAATCGATCCTTCAAAATCGCGAACACAAGGCAAGATAAGATACTGGTTTGTTGGTTTTCTTTCGGATACATTTCGGATTCTCACCGCTCCACTTTCTACCGACTAGGAAGTCTTAATGTGGTTGATATACCACCTATTTGCCACACAACGCTGTGCATGCTCCTTCTTAATGCTTCCTAATACTATCTACTGCCACTATACCTATTTTTGCCGCTAAACATTAATGTGAGCATTACTGCGATTCGGTATTCAAGGGCAAAGACGCCTATGAAATTACATATACATACTACATACTAAATAGATATAATTTATCTATTTTGCGACACACACGTCCGTCACTCATCTCGGATCAGGGCTCATTGAAAACCAGCGCCACAGTCAATTCTGGCTGTGGTAAAAGCTGAATGTAGTCCTTTTGCGTACGCCACGACTGCACAAATGACTGAACAATTTGTTGTTATTTTGCTTTTTTTTTTCCTTTTTTGTTTGTTTTGATAATTTTAATGTTTTCTTTTTTAATTTGTTTGTTTTACGTATGTCTATTTTGTTTATTAATTATTATTACTGTTATTATTTTTAATTTTAATGTTCATCGTACTGTGTTATAATTCATTTTTTTTTTTTTTTGTATCATGTGTTGTGGCGTCGCAATAAATGTCTATTCTATTCTATTCTATTCTATTCATATACATCTGTTCGCAACGTTTTATTTAAATCCGTTAACCGTAAGTGGGTACAATTCAATAAGCCTGATACATTTCCTTATTTGCCACTCTTACCACCCGTTCACACGGCATTGCACTGCATGTTTTTTTGTAGTATTCGATGTGCGTTCGTACATGTGTGCGTTTTTTTGCAGGACAAACACCGTGTGAACGGTTCTCTACCTAATGTATACGCCATTGTTTTTTCGGTTCGGATTTATACTGCAAGAAAACGTGCTCGAGAAAAGGGCGAGTTTGAGATTACCGACCAAGGGTGCGGGCGGATCCGAACAGGCGGGCGGGCGGATCCAAACAGGCGGGCGGGCGAGCACGGGCGCGCCTCTTTACACAGCGCGGGCCGCGAAACGGGCCACGGGCCGTGGGAAGTCGGCTTTAGATGTAGAATTTTTTCTTCAAATTTGAATAACCGCACTACCACCTTTCCGACAACTTTCAAATTATCGAAATCGATAACAAATCATAATAATTATTATTATTATTGTAATCATTATCATACAAAGATCGGTCGGATTCGAACCGACGTCTTCTTGCATACCGTGTCAGACGCCATACCAACTAAGCCACGGAACGAACCAACGGACTTAACGAATTTTTCTATGTGTCTTTGTATTTGGTTTTTCAACGACTTTTTAGTCGTAGCGCCATCTACGAGAAATCTATGAAAGATTTATCACCCAGTTAGTAACTTTACAGCTACTAGTCCTGGCGAGAGTTTATTGTTTTATGTTTCTGATTAGTGTCTATGCTTGAATATATCGTGTAGTTACTCATACAATATTTTATTTTTAACTTTAAAGTGGATATACCCCTCTAAAATCAAATCGAAGATTAGGAATTTTTTCCTCTGCTCCCTCTTAATTAATTTTTGAAAATTGTTCTAAATATATTATGATAAATAATTTTTTCAGGTAATAGACAACATTTCAAACAACTTATTTAAAATACTAACAAATACCTTAATCTAAGGTTAGATTAAATATTTAAATAAAGATGTTTACACTTAAATTTCGTACGATAAACAAACCAGGAGTTCGAAACTTTTGAAAAGATAGGCAGCTAATAATATGCGACCAAACTAAAGTGTACGGCAGTAATGCGACGTGGTCGGATAATTGTAGTATTTATTTAAATATTATGGGTAATAAAAATACAATTTCTCCTTCGACCGGTCATTTTATTACGCGCACAAAATGTATAAATCAGTAACAACTGTATAAATAAGCAGCAAAGAGCAATATTCTTTATCGCCACTTCAGTTTTATTGCGTAATCATTTCGAGATCTCGCCATATCGCATTTATGGTTAATATCGCATTTGATTGAAGAGAACGCAATATGCCCCAACCTTTTTATTTGGTTGATTAGCTTGCTTTATATTAGCACAGAAATTAAGTTCACTGGTTTATATTATCAAATTATAAAGCCACTTACGTCAATAGATATTTTATCACGTGAAGGTTTTTTAACCCCGTTTAAAAAAGGTTCACAATTCGACTTTTTATGTGGCCGAACGGTTACCATGCTGAACTGCCACGCAAAGGTCCCGGATTCGATTCCCGTGCCGGGAGAAATATTTATTTTAATATTTATAAATATTAGTATTAATATAGAAATATTTATAACATATTTGTATGGCCTACATTTACTTCTAGTTATATATTTTTTGTTAATATCAAGTGATAGGACGAAGAATTCGTGCGCCTGATGGTAAGATACACGCCTGTCCGTAACAGTTGCAGTGCCACTCAGAGCTTTAAATCGCACAGATCTGAGGGCACTGCCACTGCGCCCGTCACCCTGAGACATAATTTGACAAGTCCCATATGCCTGTAATTTCATTAAACGTTGTGAGTATATTTAATGTTTTGATTAATTATTATATACATTATTTGGAAGTATTTAAACATACACAACGCACATACAAACACACACACACACACTCATAACTGTTACAGTTCATATGTACATATATACAATTATTTTATTGTTATATACAAATATTTATGTACGTTTGCTTAAGTTGTTCCGTGACCTCACTTAGGGTGCGTTCAAATTAGTTGCTGTTAGAAGCGCTGCACCCGCGCGACTGTCGCGCTGCTGAAGTGCGACCAAATTTTCCCATGCCTTTTTTATCCAGTCGATTGGAATAACTGGCGTAACAGCTATCCCATATTGCAGGGTGTTGTTTTACATTCTCTATCAATTTATCAATTCCATTTTCACCCGTCGTGGTTAATTTGAAAAATTAATATGTAACAATTAATATATGCGGTTCTAATCATTACTAATTGCGTTATTTACCTTCTTCAATCATATTTTGATAGTGTACCTACTAGTAACCTAAATCAGTTTTTATTCGTATACATTTTAACAAGTACAGGCGGATTTGTATTACTACATTGAATTTAAGTGAACATTTTAAAATATTTTTAACACACTCTCATTAGCCCCGCACTAGAGAAATCCTGTATCACGGATGTCATGAACAGATACATAGACAACAAAACATTACTTAATTAAATAGTAATATCGTGATCAGAGATTGGCAAACGCCCGGGTTTTAACCCGGCGCATTGTTAACACTGGGTTTAAGTCGGGTTAAAACCCATTAACACCCGAAAACGAAGGCAAAACTATTTGTAACTAAATAGCTTTTTTACTATTTATTATTTGAATAAGTACGAAATTATACCGAATTCCGTGTTCGCCAGTTCTGTCCTCGATTTTGGGCACAAATGCGTGAATGACATGACACTCTGGGGCCCAGATTGCAAATTGCCTTAACAGCACGTTTCTGCAGAACAAAGATTCTATTAATATTAATAGTAAGTTTGTCAAGCAGCATCCACATTTATTCAAAATAGCCATTCAAATAAACCCACGTGCAAAAAGAAACCCTAATAGACTTGTTGTAGACCATATACCTAGGACTACTCTTTACCTAAAAAGTCTGTACTACACATGTATAAAAATTTATAATAAACTACCCAATGAAATAAAAGAACTGACATATACACAAATGACTACAGAATTGTACAAATGGTTAGTTGTAAAAAAATTTTACAGTGTGAATGAATTCTTGGAACAATAATTATGTATTATTTAAAAAAAAAACTTAGATATTTTTTGTAATTCTTGACATATATATGTATTTTGTTTTTGTAACTTTTGACATTTTTTTTTGTAATTTTTGAATTTTTATTTTTATTATTATTTTAATTCTTGACATACTTAATCTGTGAAAATTGTGACTTATTTATTTAAAATTGTAATACTCAATCAGGATAATATTATTAGACATTTGCATGCTATCGGATATGCGAAACATGTTTGTACTGATATTCTTTTTTTTGCTACAACTTTTATACCATGTTTGAAGCAAATAAACAATTTGATTTGATTTGATTTGATTTGATCGGCAGCATTACCCCAAAGCAAAATGCCGTATATCTTAAAGGAGTGAAAGCAATAGAAGTAATAAGACGCATGATGCGAATGAAGCTTCATTGTTGTCTCATCATTTTGTCGAGTATTACTCATTCGTTGCTTTGGACGGAAGTAGACCCCCAGCTACAAACCGTGGTGGGCAAATTATAATTGGAAGCTTCAAAGTGAAGGTTGTTACAGTACCGTCACGCTAAGACGGACATTTTGACAGATTACAATAATGAGGTCAAATCTCAATTCATTATCGAAATAATCTCAGTACAGAGTACTAAAAAAAACCGACCTCAAAAGTACCTGGAATTACGTCTATTTGCTAAGTTTTATTGAAATATCCCCTAGTTCGCCACTATACAGGATTTGACACTGGAGATAATAAAAATAGGTGCTCACTACGACACTAAACAAAGTACATTGAGAGAAAAACGCCTTGAATTGGAGAAATAGCAAAATCAACCATCAAAATAATTGCTCCTAAATTGAAGTTAGGCGCTATTTATAAAAATGAATCTTCATGCGTGAACAGCCACCCTTCGAGGTGGATGATTTTCTTCAAAATTAAATGGGACCCTATAGAGATACCCTCTTTCCAACAAATAAACAATCATGAAAATCGGTTCACAAATACCGGAGTTATCGCGTAACATATATACAAAAAAAAAAGAAAAAAGAACATACAGTCGAATTGAGAACCTGCTCCTGTTTTAAAGTCGGTTAAAAAATATAATCAAATTCGAGTCGCATCTATAATTTTTTAGCTTTATAACTAGTATTGCGAAGGGTAGTTGATTGAAAAGTTTTAATAAAACGAAAATAAAAATGTTTACTTAATATATCGTCCATTCAAAACTGCTTTGTTTTGCATTGAGCTTTGACGCGAGTTTGCCGGAGGTAGAAGTTGCGCTGGCCAGCGATCCCATAAGCGACGATAGTATTAGATTTCGTTTTTTAAAATTACGAATTTCGAAAAACAAATGCCGAGTTGTGTCTTAAAATTGTACATCTATAAATTTGACTGCACCTCACTATTGACAACAATGGAAAGCAGTCAGCTCCTTCAACGTAGTTATGAGTTAATACGAAATTTGATGAGCGAACAAATTTCAAAACAGCCACCGCTCATGCGATGCGCTCCTCCTACCGCAAAATGGCGGCTATTTGGTTTCCCAAATTAGAAAAGCATTCAGTTTAAATACAAGTTTTTATAAATAAAAATTATTATTCTGCATTGCTAAATAAATACCCTCCGTACTACCAACAAAAACATCTCAAATAAAATGCAGTAATACACCGCAAATACTGCACTTAAAAAGCACTAATTAAATTTTTGGTGTACTTGGATAAATATGATAATATTCCATTTGAGTGGTTCTAACGTTTACCATGAAATTACTCCTTAAAGTATAGTTTATAAACATTTATATTCAGGGTAAATTTAAAAAACGCTACTTACGATATGTTTTCAATAAATAAACACCGAAATTACCAACCCAAACAATAACACACACGATTGTCGTGACGTATTTTTGAAGTTGTTTATTTGGATTCGCTCTGGACCTTTTGGAGGGAAAAGTGTCGTTTTTATTTTGACTTATAATTATTTTGTGAAATCTAATTTAAAGTGGAATAGGATAGTGCTATTGTGCCTTAATCGAAGATTAAAACGCGAAATTATGCGAATCTCGAACTAAAATACCCGTATCGGCCCGTTCTAAGGAATCTCGAGTCAATCCAACCACGCCGCCTCAAATTGCCTATCCTCTTTGTGGCGGCCATATTTACAGAAAAACTTATTTTTATGTTTTCGGCTGAAGGACTTTGTTTCCATGGCCAGAAATAAATTAAAATTATTATTATTAAGTTGTTTATTTTTTTAAATGACAGACCCAGGCATTAAGAACTTTATGGTTTGCTAGAGTAGTTACCGAAATAGCAATTAATATTAGTTATTTTACCTGTTATAACTTCGATATCCGATAAATCGGTATAAAATCATCACCGGCACTTCTAGGTGTGGTATGCGTCTACGGCTGCATGTATCGCGTGCTGGTCATCGAGTATATAACCAGGAATAGAAACGAAAAATCCCTTTCAACTCATCAGGCCGGGGTCGGGCCTTATATCACTTTTAAATTTGAACTCTCAAATCACAAATCACAAATTAGAAAGCTGAAATAGTATAGTGACAACAACTGTCTTGTGTGTATGTCTCCGGATATTCCAAAAATATTCTGTATTTATTGTAATAAAGATAATATCTCTAACAATGCCGTGCTGTTCTATTCGTGGTGTGGGAAAAGCAGCAAAATATCTAATTCAAGGCTAGAGTGAATAGGCATTGCTTGGGCAAATGCGTCCCATCGTCGGTCACATCGTCGCTTAACATCAGATGAGATTGTGGGCAAGAATGTATCTATTTTAAAAAAATTACAAAACAAACGGAATCACATTTCATCTATAATTAAATATTAAATATGTAATTTTCCAATTTTCGTCCGTTATGGCAAAGCTCAAGTTTAACTGGTCGATTTTCATCGTAATGATTCGGCCGAATAGTTTTCAAACAAATTAAATAACATTTCGTCTCTATTTCTGGTTATATACTCCATGGTGCCGGTACATTCCTCAATTATTTCCAATATAGATCAACTTATACCTTTGAGTAGTTAATAAAGCAATTCTCGCAGCCAATTATATTTGATTAGGGAGAGGTTTAATAATATAAGTAGTGTTCTTGGAAGCAAAATAATAATATATTTGTTTACTAGGTTTATAAAAAAATCCTTCGTTTTCAGATCAATTAATCCATGGGCTGTTAAAATAATTGAAAATGTATCAATATAACAACGACTTCAATATTAAGTACGTTCACAGCAACTACATGTTCCAAACTGTTCCAAACAAAACACTATCAAGAGTGATAGTGGCTTGTTTTAGAGTTGAATTTTGTCAAAGAGTATCAGTACCTTAGTACAGTTGACAGACGTGACAGTCTATACCTATTGGGAATTAACTAGCCAGGCAGATAATATTGAGTGTTTACCAATATTATTTATCCATAGTTGTGGAATTTACGAAAGCCCCTAGCAATGTCGCTATTCGTTGCACAATACAGTTCAGTTTGCTTTGACCCAGGGTCCTTCCGTTTACTATTTATAATTTTTGAATTCTCCGTTTTCGGCTACGCCAACTGCTTCAACTCCGCTGTTGGTGGCGCTCGTGAGCTCTTACGTGGCTCACGTACTCAATGTTAATTGCAAAGATCCGTGCGCCCAGGGGGCACATGAGCACACCGTCAATGTAATAGTAGCTGATCGCCGCAGGTGGTCGGGCTTTCAGCTCGTCACGTCTGATGTCCAAGTCAATTCGTTGACGAGTCTCAAATTGTGACGTTTTGTTTGCCACAAAAGATCTCCATTGCGGGCGAGCGGCTGCCTGTTTCTTCCACTCTGTTGGATCAATATCGCAATTTTTCATGTGGCGCTTAATAACATCTTTATATCTATGGAGTTGGCCGACATGCTTTCGCTTGCCTTTGAGTTCCGAATAAAAGATGTGCTTTGCCACTCGTCGCTCTACTATCCTTGATATATGGCCGCCCCAACGAAGTTGTCGCCTCATAAGGCATACCACGATTCTACCTACATTTGCTCTTCGCAAAACTTCGGTATTCTGCACGCGTTCGGACCAGCTGATGTTTAATATTTTACGAAGACATTTCAGGTGAAATCGGTATAAGTGCGCATATGTATGATATATATGATATATATTTATAATTATTTTATTACTAAACAGTAAAACAAATGAAGTAAAAGAAAAGAAATACAGTCGAGTTGTTGAAATTATTGATGTTATTTTATGTATCTTTAGACCGTGCAGCCTAGTCAAGTACATAGATATTGTTGAGCTGTTTTTATATTTTTTTAATTCATGTGGCAACCTCAGTAACTGTTATGTTGTTGTGTAGTCAGAACGCCGTGTTGCTTATTAATCTATGATTACGTTTTGTCGTGTTTTAACACGCGTCATTACAAGCGAGATGGATAGTGTGAAATTTTGAACATTACTTCGCGATTATCAAATATTCTAATGCACAAATTAATTAAAAACTACAACATTACTTACCGAATCAATGTGAATGATTTGAAACTTCAAATTTATGTTCACACAATTAGTCAAATAGCGAAATATGAGCAAACATACCGATCTAAATTAATTTTCAAAGGGGACCGCATCTGCGTCTGCCATTTTGAAAGTTTGATAACCAATTAAATGATGTGCAGCGTCTTCACCGCACATCAGCGAAACGCAGCATGTGGGTGGGACGCCGCTTCTAGTACGCTAGTACATAGGTATCGATGCAATATAACTATTTTATTATATGCAAGGAAGTTAAACTGAGGATAGCCGAGTCCATTCTATTTGTTATCATCTTCAGGATCCCATTGTTGCGTCCCCATATTCGCCGCACAAGAGACGCGGCTTTCTTCCGCATATCTTAAAGGAAGTCATTCATGTGTGCTGCATCGGCTAACATGCCCGAAGACAGACTCAAGAGAACCCTGAAGGCGTTGTTATATTGAACTCGCAGTTGTGAACCGGACCCATAGACGCGTGTAAAAACTCTGGCAATACGCTTTGAATAGTTTATGCATATCATGACGGTTTTACTGACATGTCTTCAAAAAAGGAGAAGATTCTCATTTGGACCGTTTTTATATTTTGTGTGTATGGTGTGCACAAAAAAAAATGCAGTAAGTATAAAAAATACATAATCAAACATTGAATTTTTCGCGGAGTGTGAGATTCAACATCTTTGAATTTAGAAAAGTTTTCATATCCGCTTTCGTTGTTTAATATACAGTTACAGTGTTTTTAAGGAGCTGGTGCTTGTTAAAAGCTAAACACCTGTACTACAAGTCACCAGGCCTCACCATTGGGAATTACTAAGAAAATATCAAACATTATAAGAGAAAAAAAAAATTGCTGAAACGTAAATACGTTGCCTTCCTTTCTCAAACTCGTATTAAGGCACAACGTTACTGAAATGCAAACAATGGTTTGTATATGCAAATTTTGCAGGATGATTTCAGGTCTCATTTCCTCCTTTATTCACACACTGGCTCTTACCTATTCCTAAAGTAATGCATCCAAATTAAGCCCCTTGATAAGAAATTTTAAAAAAATATAGAAAGCTTTGCCATCTCATGAATAATCACTCCTTTATAAGATATACGAGTTTAAGAAAGTAAGTAGGTATCATAAAAAAAAGTAATTTTATAAAGATTATTTATCAACTCACCATAATAAGTCCTAAGACACAATATATCACTCATGTCACATGTTTTAGTATTCAAAATCTTTGGCATGTTAAAAGGAGTGCAATTGCATTTTTCCAGCATAAAGAGCATCCTGCATTTAAGCATGCAGTCGCTAGAAGTGTAGAATGGAAGACAGGGAGACTCGTCGTAGAAAAGGCATTGCCTCATTTTCACAGAAACATGTTGGATATCACGAGATGCTTCTGTGAAACTAGCAGCTACCATTACATCCATCTAAAAGTAACGACCATAAATACGGACATAGTATAATGAAACAATTAATACAACTCCACACAAAATAAGGCATCGATATATACGTTTTTTTTTTATAAAACGAAGTGACGGGACTAACAAATCGTACCTGATGTTAAGCTACACTCAGAGCTTTAAATCGCAAAGGTCTGAGGGCCCCCCTTGAGACATAAGTTAACGAGTCCCATGCGCCTGTTTCACCAGCACCATGACCCTTCAAAACCGGAACACAGTAATGCTGACATTATTGCTTGGCGGCAGAAATAGGTAAGTTGGCAGTACTTCCTTGGACGAACTCTTTCACAAGAAGCTCTACTGGTACTTTAGTTGTAAGAAAGTGAGTGAAACTAAATAAACCAGATTCATAGCCTAATTTGCCTTTACAGGTGTAATATTGTCTTTAAAATTGAAAGGGACAAAAAAAGACTCGAAGATGAAGAAGAAGACGGCAAGTGACGCGAAGATCGTAACAGTCACACGTAGTAACATAAGTTAAAAAATTTTGCGATTTTTACATTATTTTGATGTCCGAGTTAACTCAATGAACTCATTTTGCACATTGATTGCAATATTTTTATATTTATATTAGATACAATAAATTTGAGGTTAAACATACTTTGTCAATATGTCTTTTAAATCTGAACTACGATGATACAGAAATTCTACTACCAAACAGCACTTAATCACACACTTACACCCACATACACAAATTCTTACACTCACTCATCCACACTCTCTCCCACACACACACCCACACGTAAACCGACACACGCTCCAACATACACACCCACTGACACTCACACTCAAATAGACTCACACACTTATACACACACACACACACACACACACACAAACACACTTACCTAATTCCTTTGTATTTTACTGTTAATCTCGTTTGTAATATTTCAAACCTTGCCCCTTTTTACTACCAATGCCCAAAATATCTGTTAATGTAATTTTTACTCCAATAGCTCAATTTATGTGGCCGGACAATGATTTCCAAGATACAGGCATGTGCCTAGTTTGGATGATCAGAGTTTGAACAAATCACTTTGTACAACTAGTATTTAATTACCATTTATCTCAATTTTGTGATACAATCTTTTTTGGGAATAAATTATTATTATTATTATTATAATAATGAATTGTACCATTTTAAAATCTACTTTAAACGCATTATTTTAAAATAGTTGGCCATTCAGGTCATTCATTTTTTTGTTAAAAAATAATTTCACTGTAAAATAAATTAAAACATATTTAAAAAAAAGTGCAAAAGTTAGTCCTACTATTTATTACCTAGCTATTAGCACAGCCAACGTAGAACATTGTGATACCAAAAAACCATAGAAATTCATTAATTTGTGGTCGAGAAATCACAAAAACCTAAAATAATGCAAAATTATTCACATATATAGTTTTTTAACAGTCATAAGCTAATAGACTGTCTGGGAAACCCAAGGGCCGGCAAGTACATTGCCCAACTTATAAGCATAGCCATACAAAGGTGGAATCTTTTGCCGCGGGGCATTGACTTACAAATAAATGGACGACGGGTCTAATACAAAAACCACGAAAAAAATGTCCCAAGTCAACCTATTCGAAATTTAAATTGTAATGTCATCGCAGTATCGCGCTGTCAGTCGAACAAATGAAGACTAAAGCGGAGTTTGGCGCTCTGTATACGATTTTAGCGTCCATATAATTGTAAGTCAATGCCGCGGGGACCCAATTTTATTCATATAATTTAAAATTAGTTTTACTTTTTAGTATTTAACCTTTTATTGTACCTTACCCGTATATTAAGATACTAAAAAATAATTGAACTGGAAACTAAAGCTATGCTGTTAGGCATTTCAGGCTTATGTATTGATTACCCAAAAGCCTGCAAAGAAATCTTGCCGCTTTCACAAATAAATATAAGGAAATTGATACTGACGCGGCGTCACTTTAGGTTGATATGAAAATGTAATTTATGTTAAGAAGTAAAGTTTTTTTTTCGTGAGAAATTATGACAAATATAATATGAATATTAGGAATAAAAAAGATTTTCCTGTTCTTGACAGCCGACTTCACAAAGACGCAAGTTCGTTACGTTTCTTATAATGAGATTTTTGTTGCTAAACAAATTTTACCATTTACTATCGTAAAACAAAGGTTATTAGTCATTGACTTACAATTATATGGACGTCGGGTCCGCGCTAAAAAGTGTCCGAACTTATAGGGCGTTAAAATCGTATACAGAGCGTCATTCACGCTCTAGTCTTCGTTTGTTCGACTGACAGCGAAGCAAGCAAAATTAGACAGTACTGCGATGACATTACAATTTAAATTTAACGTTTTAACCTTTTCATATTCCTTTACATGTCACTACGTTTAAATAGGCTGACTTGGGACATTTTTTTCGTGGTTTTTGTATTAGACCCGTCGTCCATTTATTTGTAAGTCAATGTTATTAGTACATTGTGTACAAAGGGCGCGGTAAATAAGAAATTACTAACGAGAGCTTCAATGACTCCAGGTTTGGATTTTTTTACCGCCAGTGCTACATACAACGTTTTTCCTGTGATGAATACAATGATTAATTTATTTCTGTTATAGTTAATAATGCAAAGATCGAACACCTAGAAAAAATTCCTTCGATCCGGCCGGATTCGAACCGACGTCTTCTAGCAAACCGTGGCAGGCTCTCTAGGTGTTTGTTTGTCGAATCTTTGTATTTGGTTTTCAACGACTTTTTAGCCGTAGCGCCATCTATGAGAAATCAATGAAAGTATTTCGTCACCCAGTTAGATTACCTTTACAGCTATCAGCCCTGACTAGATTATTTCTTCTTTAAATAAATATCGCTTCACAACACAACGATTACACATTTTGCAAATGGCGAGTTTTTATACATATATTTGATAGCCAACTGTTTCTTCCATAGATACTACAACTCGAACTAAAATATTGTAAAATACAAAAAAGCGTAGGTACAGCCATGATACTAAAGATATAAAATAAATAATTTCAAAATACGAAGAATGCTGCAGAATTTGAATTCATAAAATTAATTTATCAAATGTTTAGTTTATTTTTCTATACTTCAAGCTTATATGAAATAATTCAGATTTTTCGAGCATTAAAACTCTTTGATTAATCTTAACATTTAAGAGAAGTACAGCGCAAATAAAATTTAAAAATCTACTGCTACTCTGCTGCTAAAGATGATGATTTTATAGACTTTTTGGAGTATAAGTACTTAGTTTAGTAACTGAATTTTTTAAATTTCAATTTAAGCTTTTCATTTATAGAAATGATGAAGAGAAAAAAGATGGAGAATGTTCGCTTTTCAAAGCTAAGTAATTTAGTTTTTTTTTATGATACCAAGTGAAGGGACGAACAAGTTGTGCACCTGATGATAAGCGACACGCCTGTCCATAACAGTTGCCCCTCAGAGCTTTAAATCACAAAGATCTGAGGGGTACTGCCACTGTGCCCGTCACCACAAGACATAAGTTGATAAGTCTCATATGTCTGTAATATCACCGGCAAGTTAGCTCAGAAATGACAGTTATTACTGAGGAGAAGGAGGATAAGTGCTGGCTTGCCTACATGTGCACTAACTTAGTTAATAACGCTATGCACAAAGTTAGCAAACTCAATTATAGGGAACAACGTACAGTTGCAGTCTCGAGGTAACAAAATAAAACAATTATAAAGCAGGAACTGAGAGGTTTCCTATTAAGCGTTTCAAAAACATAGAATTTAAAATAATAACAAGAACAATCCATTTATTTCAGATACCTTTAATTATAGTATTTGTTAGTAAAGAAACATACTTGAGCTAGTGTTAGGTTTATAATAATAAAATAAAATTTTATATATAGGTATTAAGATGGGCACATAACGTACCCAGCCAATGTCAGGACAACTGGCTACGCATTGGCAAGCGTGTGCAAGCGCATCCACCGCCCCAGTATTGGAGACTCCCATCTTTTCACCAATATGCACAGGATGCCGTTCGTACTGAAACGAATGCGACGCAGCAGCGATGCGCTACGCTTTCGCATGATAGCGTAGAAATCGTTTAGATATATTTCTCATCAAACATGGTTGACGCGCTACAGAACGGTGGAAGTCGGAACAGTGACGCGCAGTGCTCCGTATGTCCGCCGCGTGTAACTGACTCACAGGCTGTAAGTGTAAAAGACTGACAATATGCTTTAAAAAGCGTTACCTTTTTTTTTAATAATAATAATAAATAATAACTTTATTTATTTAGCCATTACAAATACTATAAAAATAATTACAGTAATATGTTTTAAGTAATTGATTGGTTGAGCCAGGCAACATCCAGACCCCACAAAAGGATTCAACCTGTGTTAGCGGATAGTACTGCTGCCACCACGGCGGGAAAGCATCAATCTAAGTTGTAACAAACAAATGTCTTAAAAGTAAACTAAATAAAACTCTGTAGTCCCAAAACTAGTACAATAAGACTGTTCTTTTGGGACTAAGAAGAAAATAAAATGAAATTTAACAAAGAAACAACATTTAAAGAGTGCGGTTAATTAAGTTTTAGATTAATCTATGCTGTGTAGTTGGCGGTGTGTATGTAAAAGTGGAGAGTGTGTGTTAAATGTGTTGTGAATGGTACTGATTCGGACATGTAATGTGTGAATGTGAGCTGTATGAAAGGTGCGTCTTAATTTTTGCTTTTGAATGCGTATAGGGTCAAACATAGGAGAGCCGAATAACAAATAAGTTTAAGCGTTACCTATATTTTACCTTACCTTACCTTACCTTTATTTATTATCTGAGGAGCACTACCACAGTGCCCATCACCCTGAGACATAAGTTGACAAGTCCCATGTGCCTGTAATTTCACCAGCACCCTTACCCTTCAACACCGGAACACAGCAATGCTCGCATTACTGCTTAGCGATAGAACAAAGGTGGCAGTACTTCCCTAGACGAACTCTTTCACAAGGAGCTCTACTGCTACTAAATAATATTTCATAATCGCGAAATACTAAGCAAGCAATGTAATGTCTCAGTCATGAATTCAAACAAGATTAACCATAATATCATAAATCATTAAGCCACAGAGTGTTATGACTACTCAATGACAGAGTATGTATAATATGAATAAAAACAGTTGCTATAAAATCATTGACTTACAATTATATGGACGTCGGGTCCGCGCTAAAAAGTATCCGAACTTATAGGGCGTTAAAATCGTATACAGAGCGTCATTCACGCTTTAGTCTTCGTTTGTTCGTCTGACAGCGCAAAATTAGACAGTACTGCGATGACATTACAATTTAAATCTGACGTTTTAGCTTTTTCATATTCCTTTACATGTCACTACGTTTAAATAGGTTGACTTGGGACATTTTTTTCGTGGTTTTTGTATTAGACCCGTCGTCCATTTATTTGTAAGTCAATGTATAAAATATAAAAAAGAATTGGGCATTTTCTACAGATCTTTGCCTCTCCGCAAGTAAAAGTAAATAACAGCTCTACTGTCAATAATATAAAACTAGGATTAAATTTTATGAATAAAATTGGGTCCCCGCGGCAAGGTGCCCAAGATGTTGGCAGCGTTCCCGGTACAGCTATGCTAATGCGTTGGGCAAAGTAGCTGCCGGCTGCTATTAATTTTTGGATAATATTTTGTAGAGACGAAAGTCACTGGAACCCTAGGCCAAGGTTTTCGCCTCCAAACGATGCAAATGGGTTTCCGGAGCCAAGGTCTTGGTGCGCATAACTCTTTATTTTTTCGGCCAGCTCAGCTGCTGAGCTAGCCCTCTTGCTGGTGTGCTGGATATGGAATAATGTAAAAAAACAGTGTAATGTAAAAATAAAAAAACAGACAACGCAGTTTAGCCGGACATTCGGATAAAAACGCCGGTCACCTTCATTTTTAACATTGACCTTTTTTTATTACATCAAGTGACGGAACGAACTGTCTAGAACATTCGCAGCGCCACTCAGAGCTTTAAATCGCAAAGATCTAAGTGCGCTGCTACTACGCCTGTGTGTCGAATATAAAATAATATTGCACGAAAAAAAATCTAGTAAGTACTTAAATAATGAAACTTGCCACGAAAATTAGGTACTGAACATTAGTCCGAGAATGACCGTTCTCAGAGAATCTGTCTTACAAACACGTAGCAATGGTTAATGAATATAACTTCTACTTCTGCGTTTTTCGGTACAATTTCGTGCCTCGTGTGTGCATTCCCAAGCAGTATTTTTTTAAGTGAGACGGGACGAAAAAATCGTGACTGGTAAACGGTAAATCACAAAGATCTGAAAAATACTTTCGTCTAATTTTTAAAGTTTAATACATGGGTTTTTTGAAAAAAATGTTCTTACCTTCTAATGAAATAACAATAAAATTGAATAAATAATTTACTAGCAGTAGAGCTTCTTGTGAAAGAGTTCGTCCAGAGAAGTATTGCCACCTTACCTATTTCTATCGCCAAGCAGTAATGTCAGCATTACTGTGTTCCGGTTTTGAAGGGTAAGGGTGCTGGTGAAATTACAGGCACATGGGACTTTTCAACTTATGTCTCAGGGCGACGGGCGCAGTGGCAGTGTCCCTCAGATTATTGCGATTTAAAACTCTATAATAACAATAATTAATCTTTTAGGCCTTGGGAGCAGCGAGAATCTAAAATAGGTAAATAAATAATAAATAACGCACACACTCAACATAGCCCCGCACTAGGAAAACCCTGTGTCGCGGGTGCCATGGACACACACATAGACAACCACAAATTACATCCAAACTCACGAGAGAAATAATTGTAGGCCATACAACTATTTCTCCCGGCCCGGGAATCGAACCTGGGACCTCTGCGTGGCAGTCCGGCATGGTAACCGTTAGGCCACGGAGGCAGTTAAATAACAATAATAACTCACACACTCATCTTAGCCCCGCACTAGGGAAACCCTGTGTCGCGAGTGCCATGGACACACACATAGAAAACCACAAATTACACCCAAACACACGAGAGAAATAAATGTAGGCCATACAAATATTTCTCCCGGCCCGGGAATCAAACCTCTGCATGGCAGTCCGGCATGGTAACCGTTCGGCCACAGAGGCAGCTCCGAGGAAACTGCAATTGTTATGGGCAGGCGTGTAGCTTAAAATCACGACTTGTTCGTACCGTCACTTGATATTATAAAAAAAAATCAACGTTCTTTACTATTAATCATCTATCAACGCGAATGATTACATACATGATTGGTCAAATATAAAAAGCCTGACCAAATCTGGACCAGTCGGACACCGTCAGATTTGGCAAAACTCGCACCCAAAATGCCTAACTATGTTTGGATCAATCGGAACGCTCGACAACCGCATTAAGTGCGTGTAAAAATACGCCATGTCTCTGTTATTGGAAAGGGAATACCGTGTACATTTAATATTGTTTGATATTAGATTCAATACCGATCTGAATAAAAGAAGCCCCAAGCTTTATTGGTTCTGAGTACACAATTTCTATTCTTACAATAATATTATCTAAGCAATGTAGGATCGCATTTCGATTGACAACGTTTGCTTTATTACTGGAACACCGCTAGCGACGGTATGGGTATTGTCCTATCCAATCTTTGGAGATCTTTCGCTGTATACACGACATGTAGTGTTAGGACACGACCAAGAGGTCTTACTCCGCAGAAGGGTCGAAAAGTTAAAGAGTTTATCTAGGGAATTACTGCCGCTATTTTTGAAGTGTAAGGTTGCAGGTGAAATTACAGGCACAAGGTCTTGTCTACTTACGTCTGAGGTGGACGCAGCGGCAGTGTTCCTCGGCGTTTTGCGATTAAAGCTTTAAGTGGCATTGAAATGGTCGTCATCATCATTCACAGCCCGACTTCACCGACTCCTCGGCATACGTTTCCCGTAGTTTGTGTCCACTAATGATCCCGCGCTATTCTCAAACATCTAATCGACGCGTCGATTATAGTTAGCTATTTATTTGTCACGCAGATTCGCCTGAGAAGAATGGTTTTATTCTGTTCTTTTTTTTACATTATCACAGTAGTCAACGTCCTTTCGACAAAGTCCTTTGAGCCATATTTACATTTAGTTTTCGGGATCCTCAATAAATATTTTCTATTGTGCTTTTAATGTATTTGTAGAATACCAAAAAGAACTTTGGGTTTTTCAAATATTCTCTTAAGCGGCGGGAGTCATTATTCATGTTTTCACTTTCACTTAATTCACTTAGTTCACTAGCTAATATAATCTCAGTACAGAGTACTAAAAAACCGACCTCAAAAGTACTTGGAATTACATATAATTGCCAAGTTTTATTGAAATATCCCCTAGTTCGCCACTATACGGGATTTGACACAGGAAATAATAAAAATTGGTTCTCACTACTCAAAGTGTATTGAGAGAGACAAACGCCTTGAACTGGAGAATAGCAAAACCAACAATTAAAATAATTGCTCTTTAAGTAAAATTTAGGCGCTATTTATAAAAATTAATGTTCATGCGTGATCAGCCACCCTTAGAGGTGGATGATTGTCTTCAAAATGAAATGGTAATGGGAATATGGAGGAACCCTCTTTCCAACAAAAAAAAAATCATGAGAGTCGGTTCACAAATACCATACAAAAAAAAACATACAGTCGAATTGAGAACCTCCTCCTTTTTTGGAAGTCGGTTAAAAAGATGTTGAATTTTGAACACGGCTTAGTAGATATTTCTTCTTGTATGATTCTACATCATTCGCCTTTTATATCTTGATTCTTCTTTAAGAAACTTTTCCATAATGTTGTCATAATCTTAATTGAAAATTTTAAATCTTTCTTGCTTTCATTTCAAATTCACGTTTTTTTTCTATTCAATTATTACTTCGTGATGACCACGGTGTTCGCGTCTTGTACTTGCTACACAAACTATCTTGATAATAATGTTGATAAATAAAGAATCCTTGTTGATCTTAAAAATGGTATTTATTTCGTTTACTTGATTAAGAAATAGAATACGCGCTTGCTTATGACAAAGCCTTGATTGCCTTAAACTTATTGCCATAAAAACATAAAAATGCAGACGCGGTAACATACTTAATGTGCGCTATTAACCATACACACGGTAAAAGACTACTTATGGTAACAACAGAGCCCCTTCTGAAAGAGGTCGTCCAGGGAAATACTGCCACGTTACCTATTTCTGCCGACAAGCAGTAATGTGAGTATTACTGCTTTCCGGTTTTTTAATTACGGCGCCCTAACAGGGTCACGTTGGTACTATTTAAATTTTAAGATCTGTGTAACACATGGAAGTAATACATACTTTGACTTTGAAGACCTAAAAAAATAATTTTGAATTTTTAAATGGGAGAAGCGGCGTTTCCCGGCAATGGCACAGTCGGCGATGGCGTGGTCAGGAACTCCGGTTCAAGCAGCGAACAATACGTGTCGTATCGAGCAGGACCGCCTTCTGCATTTGTGCAAGAAACGACCAACCGCCTCAAGGCGTTTCTCGGTTTCGGCTTTCACGAGACCCTCGTCAAGCGGGATAGTAACGTCCACAAGTATCCTCGACTGCGATCGATCCAATATCACAATATCAGGCTTATTCACATAAAAAGTCCTGTCCGTGATAATGGATCGATCGCAATAGATTTTGGTGCGGTCATCTTCAAGTACTAGCTCCGGCGAATACTTGTAATATGGCATCTTCTGCTGCACGAGCCCGTACTTCAGAGCGAGCTCTCAAATTGCAATTTCAAAGTAATATAAGTAGACTTACATTGATTAATAAGTGTTTGTATAACTAACAAATTTGTGGATTTTTAATCTGAAGTAAATGATTATTATAATTATTATAAAAAAGGATAGGTCTATATTAATTTGTTCACACACATGAACATAAACAGGTGGCCTTATCGTTAAGAGCGATCTCTTTAACCGACCTTTGAGTTCGAAATAGCTAAACAGAGCGGGAGATGTAAATCCAATTGCATTATACTTAAGTATTAAAAAATTATAACATTATAATAAAAAAAGACATCAAAAGATAGCGAAATTACAACTATTTGCCAAGTTTTATTGGAATCGGTTACCGGAAAGTGCGCGAAACTGGGTGCATCTCCTAATTTGCAACCCGTTGTAACCCGGAATATATTCTTCAAATTTGAATGTTACCATTACTGAGGTACCCCCTTTCTAACAAAAGAAGAATCGTCGAAATCGGTTCACAAAGGTCGTAGTAACGGCGTAACATACACAAAAAATACAGTCAACTTGACAACCTACATTTATGAACTCGGTAAAAATATATATGAATATCATGGTACTAAAGACATCATAATATTCAATAACATAATTATAGTATACTCTCCAGCACACCAGCTGAAGAGGGCTGGCTCAGCAGCAGAGCTGGCGGAAAGAATAAAAAGTAATAAGTACCAGGATCTCGGCTCCGACTACCTATTACAGCCTTTGGAGTCGAAACCCTTGGCCCGTGGCATCCCAGTGCCCTTCATCTGTGTAAAATTTTATCTAAAAAATTAATAGACTGTCTGGGAAACCCAAGAGCCGGCAGCTGCCTTGCCCAACGCATTAGAATAGTATACAAAGGGGGAACCCTGCCAGCATTTTGGGCATCTTGCCGCGGAGATCCAATTTTATTAATTATAATTTTATAATTCGAACCAATGTCTTCTAGCAAACCGTGGCAGACGCTATGCCAACTAAGCCACGGAACGAACTGGCGGACCTCACGAATTTTTCCATGCTTGTTGTCGGATCTTTGTATTGGTTCAATGACTTTTTAGCCGTAACGCCAGCTATGAGAAATTTATGAAAGCATTTCGTCACCAAGTTAGGTAACTTCACAGCTACCAGCCCTGGCTAGAGATGTCGCTATTAACTTTAATTAAATTTGTATTGAATTGATATTCAATTATTTTTTTGTGAAATTACTCCACTAGTTTGTTAAAATTATTGATACAAAGATCGAACTATTAGAAAAAATTGTTTCGAGTTTTTATTTCGCCTCCATAACTACCATTACTAAACTTCCCTCCAAACAAACATTAACGAACCTCTCCCGGTGAGAATTGCCTTAATAACTACTCAAAGGTATTAGTTATATAGTCAAATACAGTTTGCTAACAAACTTTACTATGAAGTCCAATTATAAATTTACCCATCATACTTCGTAGTATATACGGCGCTGTCACTGCTACAAAATGCTATTACACTACTACAGTATTCAGTCTTTAGAAATGTTTGTAGATACCTACTCAAATACAATACGTTGTAATCAAAGAACGGGATAGACAAAGCATATATATATATATATATATAAAAGTCATTCTTCAACACAAAACATATAACATTTGAGACAAATAAAATTATTGTAGAAGAAAAGGTAAAAACCTCAGCAATTTGCTGGTTTTCAGGCTTCACCTATAGCAGGTATTCGCCGCTAGTGACACCGTAACATATGTATATAGACAGGTATATCTTCGATTAGATATATATTATACAGTGTGTGGGTCCTAGAGATGAAACGGATAGTGATTTGGCCGGATACCGGATATCCGGCGTGCAACTAGACTGGATAGCTGGATATGGGACCCACACTCGCAAAGATGTCGCGACCGGTTTACAGCGCGCATCGTCATGATTGATTGATTAGTGAATGATTGCGCTTTCATATTGACGAGTTGAGTTGTTGTGGTCATTTGACTTTTGTTAAAATGATACATTTGTTTATTCGACAAGTACACAGAAATACACAACAGAACAATGTCAACAGTGAACAAAATAGCCAATAGAGCAATATTTTAAAAAACAGTGTTGTTTGGTTGTTGTAATGAATGCAAAATTCTTGTGGTGGAGAAGGAAAAAATCATTCTTTGTCTATTATTAAAATGTGTAGTTATTATTTTATACAAGCCTAGCACTTGGTACGCCCGTTACTCTTTTGGTTCAGTTCGAATTCATTAATTTATTTGTGATCTAAATATTCTGAAACTTGATATCAGTTTTCGCCGAAAATTCTAAATCTACTCACACGTTTTACTATTATCTTTACATATTGTTCGTACAAAACACAAGTCATTATTTTAAATCGATTATTAATGGAAAACAGTTCGAACCGCTCTTGATTGCGATCCTTTCATTTAGTGGTTTGATAATATCAAACAGTACCTAAATTTATCCAAGTTTGCAAGAGTTTATAGTGAAAAGCTGTCCTCTGAACCTGGTCCCGAGTTTTACCAATTATTGCAGAAATACTGGTCTTCACCCACCAAAAATTACCTTTTCTGAAATTTGATTACTAAATTTACAGATTACGTTATTTAACTTCATAGTTCTTTACAGTTAAAAATAATGAACAGATTGTCAACGATCGTGTAGTTGCTATTTATTTATCCTATTACTCTCCTCTTTAATCAATAAATCAATTTATTTGGCATAGTGATTGCGAATTTTTCTCAGTTTTATCTAAAACCGGATATTTTTCCGGTATCCGGCTGGATATTGTCCTATTATCCGGTATCCGGCTGGATAGTAAAATTAGGCCGGATAGGTCGGATAACGGATAGTTACCGGATATCCGTTTCATCAGTAGTTGATTCGCGCCATACTTAAAAAAATTATAATATAATGAATACTGAATCAACTAAAAATAAAATTTTGTTCAATGTTTCTGACTAAATATATCTAGTTTGGAAAATTGTCTTTAAATCGTATGCACCGCGCCCAGGAAGTTACCCCGACTGTCGGAGGACAACCGACTCGCCCATCCGTTGGCGCGGGAGCCCTTTTTTTTTTTTTTTTTTTGACGGGGGGGAAATCTTTATGGATACCCCTGAGCCCAGGGAGACTCAGGGGTTATGTGGGGACTCTCCCTCCAGACTGGAGGGCCTACCCCACTAAAACCCCCCCGGGTTTCCCTCTCGCCGGTTGAGTCGGCGCCGTGGGATCGGTGAACATTCACCACGACGCCGCCGCCCGGCCGCTCTAGCTTGCGCCAGGGCTCCCGCGCCACATACGTACGGGGAGAAGGCGCAGGCAGTTCGCTGCTCGCCTGATCCCCTAGTGAGGCCAGCGGGCTCTGGACAGGGACTCCGGAGCCTGCATTGCACGGCCTCACTCGTCTGGGGGGCGGGTCGGAGGACAACCGACTCGCCCCTCCGTTGGCGCGGGAGCCCTGGCGTAAGCTAGGGCGGCCGGGCGGCGTCGTGGTGAATGTTCACCGATCCCACGGCGCCGACTCAACCGGCGAGAGGGAAACCCGGGGGGGTTTTAGTGGGATAGGCTCTCCAGTCTGGAGGGAGAGTCCCCACATAGCCCCTGAGTCTCCCTGGAATCAGGGGTATCCATAAAGATTTCCCCACCGTCAAAAAAAAAAATGGCAGTGACTCATCATTTCACCGAACGATACGTAATCTTTTACGTATAGCGTGTTGTTATAATTTATTAATTATGTACATTGACTTACAAACAAATGGACGACGGGTCTAATACAAAAACCACGAAAAAAATGTCCCAAGTCAACCTATTCGAAATTTAAATTGTATTGTCATCGCAGTATCGCGCTGTCAGTAGAACAAATGAAGACTAAAGCGGAGTTTGGCGCTCTGTATACGATTTTAGCGCCTTACAAGTGCGGACACTTTTTAGTGCGGACCCGACGTCCATATAATTGTAAGTCAATGATTATGTACGATAATTAGGGAAGTTGACTGAAAAAGTTTATTTTTAGAACACCGCCGTATATTTGCCTGCATAACGGTATTTTACAGAATATATCATTCCACCCCTATGGAGTGGAATTCCCTGCCTGCAGACTTGTTCCCTGAACGATATAACTAGGGCCTTTTCAAGGCGAGAGTGAATAGGCATTACTTAGGTGTTCATGCTCCATCGTCGACTTAATCATCGCTTTCCATCAGGTGAAATGAAGGTCAGAGGAATGTTGAAATAATAATAGAGTGGTAAATATTTCTCACAGAAATCCAAATTTATTTATTTTTTATTGCACACAAATCTATTCACAGGCGATACATGACAAGCTCAGATTAGAAACAGATAGAATCAGAGTTCATAAATAATTAAAATGCACAATAGCGTTCTTTTTTCGATGTTGAAAATACTTGCTTTGCTCGGATTGAAGATGGCACGAAGAGATTTCTAGGATTGCCTGATAATAATTTGCGGTCAAAATATATTTTTGCAATTTTTCAATATGGCCGCCTTTAAACAGCTATTTCTCCTTGTTTTAAAAGTCGCATAAAGCAGCGAGACCGTAATCCAAGGATCAGCGGAGGGCAAAGCCCGGCCGTCATCTTACGTAAGTACTAGTACATGGGGGCTCAATTACGAGTAGCTACAAGATCTCAAAATTTCTTAATAATGTAAAGCATACTTCCCGATGTAGTGGAAATGAGATATTTATAGAGTTGTTGTATCTCGACCCTTTCTGTGTTAAATTCCTTTATCTAGGAAGCTTATATTAAATAGGACAGAAGCATTTTAAGGAAAAAAGACAAGTCAGACAATCACAATACCTTTCTGTTCTCAAACTAGGGAATTTCCAGTACTATCAGTACCAGTATAACGATAATTCTGAGGGCAATAACCAGAATACCCAGACCAGAACTAACTTAAAAATGTTTGTTTTCTGAATTGGCCCAAATCGGGAACCGTATATAATAAAATAAATATATAACAATGTCAAAGTAATAAGATGCAGATGGAGACTCTGACGTGAAATTGCGGACTAATTGCTTGAAAGCTAGCGTATTCAACGCCTTTTGAATATGGAGGGACAGAGCGTTTCAGAGTCGTAATGCCTGAAGAGCGAATGAGTGCGAAACAAAACCAATACGGTGAGAAATAATTAAAACGATATAATTTGCTGTCTAAGCGATGATGAAGCGATTTTACGACGCACCCAAATATTGAAACTTACATTTGAAATAACATAATAATAATAATAAACGGACATACTTATAGCCACGCACTAGGAAAACTCTGTGTCGCGGGTGTCATGGACACATACATAGACAACCATAAATTACGTCCAAACTCACGAGAGAAATAAATGTAGGCCATATACTACACTACCATCATTATATATATATACGAAATTTGTGTCTTTGTACGAAAACACACATATTTGTTTAAGAAAGCCTGTGATGTCAATACTAGAGTCTACAGAAACCCGAATAGACTTGTACTTGACACTATTCCCATGACTGCTAAATACAGTAAAAGATGTTTAATATAGTTTGTTGACATATATAATAAAATACTACTTGAGATTAAACTATGATACTTAATTTTATTTAAGACAAAGCTGTACAAGTGGTTAAATAAAAATAATTTTTATGCCCTAAACCATTGACTTACAAATAAATGGACGACGGGTCTAATACAAAAACCACGAAAAATGTGTCCCAAGTTAACCTATTTAAACGTAGTGACATGTAAAGGAATATGAAAAAGCTAAAACGTTGAATTTAAATTGTAATGTCATCGCAGTACTGTCTAATTTTGCTTGCTTCGCTGTCAGTCGAACAGACGAAGACTAAAGCGTGAATGACGCTCTGTATACGATTTTAACGCCCTATAAGTTCGGACACTTTTTAGCGCGGACCCGACGTCCATATAATTGTAGGTCAATGCCCTAAACGAAGTATTTGACAGCAAATGAGATGTAAGATTTTATCTTGAAGATTATCATTCTTGACCAAACAAACTTGTAATATCACATTTTTTTTATTATTGTGTTGTGGTAGTCTGATTGACATTCTATAACTAGACACGTGCGTGCTATTTAATATATGCGAAACATGTTTGTACTGCACCGTCTCTTGTAATATCTTCTGTTATACCATGTTTGAAGGGAATAAACTAAATTATTATTTTAATTAATACAAAGAAAAAACACTCAGAAAAAAATTCTTCGATTCGGCCGGACTCGAACCGACGTCTTCTAGTATACCGTGGCAGACGCTATACCAACTAAGCCACGGAACGAACCAGCGGACCTCACGAATTTTTCTATGTGCTTGTTGTCGTGTCTTTGTATTTGCTTTTACAACGACTTTTTAGTCGTAGCGCCATCTATGAAAAATCTATGAAAGTTTTATCACCCAGTTAGATACCTTTACCGCTACCAGCCCTGGCGAGAGATGTCGCTATTTACTGTGTGCGATCTTTGTATTAATAATTATAACAAATTAGTGGCGTAATCTCACAAAAAATAATTAAATATCAATTCAATAACTAAATTAACAATAAATAACAATAAATTTATTATTACTTGGTACTTGGTGTAACGGGCTGGTGTCCGCAACTCGACGACAAGGCGCCTATTTTGCGTGTGGCAATTTATTATTATTATTATAAATATTTCTCCTGGCCTGGGAATCGAACCTGGGACCTCTGCGTGGCAGTCCAGCATGGCAACCGTTCGGCCACCGAGGCAGTTAAAATATGGACGGGACAAACAAGTCGTGCGCCTGGTGGTAGGCGACACGCCTATCCATAACAGTGCCACTTTGAGCTTTTAATTGCAAAGATCTTAGGGGCACTGCCACTGTGCCAGTCACCCTGACACATGGTAGTAAAATATCATCGTGATATTCAATAACAAGTTAAAAATTACAATTATTACATCGACGTCTCTAGTCAGCCGCTGGTAGCCGTAAGATACCTGGTTGAGTGAAGAAATAGATTTCTCACAGATGTCGCTACTACGCACATAGAGCTTTAAATCACAAAGATCTGAGGGGCACTGCCACTGCGCCCATCATCCTGAGACATAAGTTGACAAGTCCCATGTGCCTGTAATATCACTTGATCGTTTGTTTTCTTACCCTTCCAAACCTGAATGCAGTAAGTATCAGTGAGACGTGATCGCTCACCATGTGCTTCATGAATGTTCTAAGTCAGCCAAAAGTACAGGGAAAGGGCTATGCTCGAAGTTTTACTGCGAGGTTATGTCAGAAATGAGGATATCCGCGAAAAAAAAATCGACATAGCTCGAAGGATTGCAAAATTTAAGCGTGAAACATGCAGAAACGGGGTCGGGCTCCACGCGCGGGCGCACGAGTGAATTGCCGTCCATTAGCATACATGGAATTAGACCCGCCGTGTTCCCGCCCCGACCCGACACGCGCCCGATCCGCACCATAATATAGTACACAGTATGTTTCGCGCTTTAGATGGCAGTGGGCGGGGCACATTGTTCGCAGAATATATAGCCACTAGAGCTAAACAGATCTTAAGTGGCAACCGTGTACCGGAAGACATAGTGTGGGAAGACCACCCACAAGGTGGATCGATGATGTTGTGAATCTTCTTGTAACATTTAATAGATAGAGAGAGGCATTGCTAATTATATGGGCCAGACATAGTAGAGGTAAAGACGAGAAAATACAGACAATATAGTCTGTCTCTTTTGAAGACGTAGGTAGTAAAATGACATTTGCAGGGTTGCCAGTTTTAAAAGTTTAAATAGCCGTTGTAGTCTTTGTCGTTAGATTATGCAAGAATGTAATTGTTAGCGACGCGTTCTCTGTTTAAAATAATATAATGTTAATTTTAGAAAATAAGTTATATTTAGATTGTGTAACGGGGTTCTGGAGGACGTGGCAAAGGCTCGTTTCGTCAGTGAAGGAAAACGCACTTAATAAACAAATAAGCGGTACTTTGAAAGAAAGAAAGAAAGAAAGAAAAATAATTTATTTGGCAACATGTTACAATGAATAATACAAAACAAACACAATCATACATTATATGTTACCAAAACGGTCACCACTCAGCTTTGTGTAATGAGACGGTGAAGAACGCCTCATTACGCTGGTTTTCAGTGGCACCATAAATGGACAAAAAGAAAGATGGCGCCTCGTCCAAGCAGGCGGTAAGATAAAAATAAAACAAAAAAGAAATATAAAGATTAGGTATAAAACTTAATTACAAATATAAATCAAAACTAAACTAAAATATTAAACAAAACCATAAACTAATCCTGACATAGATACATAATAATAAAAATGAAATAAATACCAAAAATGTGATTATAATGTAGTGTAAGTGAGGTGAGTATACGTAGTGTAAGTGAGGTGAGTATACGTAGTGTAAGTGAGGTGATTAGTGTTAACACATTGTACAAATTGGCTCTGATCACTTTTTAAGAACTTTGCAAGCAATGCATGACTACCTTATGTAATGAGATTATAATTGAGTTGATAATAAAAACTTCTTATAGGCTAATTTAAAAGAGGCAACAGATTTGGAATTTCGTATTGGTGGTGGTATATCGTTCCAACATTTTGTGGCAGCAAATCGGAAACTGCCACGAAAGGCAGTCGTGCGGTGGGAAGGACACATAAGACGAACTGCAAATCGCACTTTCTGTTGAGAAATCGTAAGCTTTTCGTAGAGGTACTTTGTTGGTGGCAGTACACAAAAGGCGTAACGGGAGATCCGGTATATGCTCGTACATAGTCCGCACGCAGTAAATATCCAATATGGTCCGGAGTGTGCCTTACACACATTGAATTCAGAATCAACAATACATTCTTTGCTAAGCTACTTACAGTGCCGAGGGAAAATCTTAATATCGCGTTTTAGAAATATAATGCGTATTCATTCCGAATCCGAGGTTATACAAATCTAAAAAACTCGGACCCACTTCTGATGTCGTGTGTGTCTCGTCTGTGAAAATACGAGTATCGCTTGTACACTTAGGGATCGCTTGTACACCTAGGGATCGCGTGTACACCTAGGGATCGCTTGTACACCTAGAGATAAAATGATCCCTGTAACATTTCGGGGCTTCCGTGGAGGTGTAGTGCATCGGGGATGTTTGCCGAGGCTCAGATGGACGGTTTCATGGCCATCGTGAGGAAAAGGTGTGCATCTGCGCTAAGGCGCCTCCGTGATAGCTCCAACGGCATCCTGTGTGTGTTTAAAGATCGGTGGGACTCGCCACTCCTGCGTAGGTGGATAGAGCTCCACACTATCTTAAATGTATAAGTAGTCTTTTAAATAATATTAATACTAACACTAGTTCTTAAGTCGTTTGGTTTACTAACTCTATATGGATTTTATCTGAAATAAATATTTGAATTGAATTGAATTGAAATTTCGGACCATCATTTCTCGGACTCGGAACTGGTACGAGTCGGACGTAGGTCGCAAACGCTCTAACAGCAATGTTTTGCAAAAAAAAAGTCTAGATTGTTAATGTTATGACGTTCTAACGACGTTCCGGTTTTGAAGAAAAAGGTGGTGGTGAAATTACAGACATATGGGACTTGTCATCTAATGTATCAGAGTGATGGACGTAGTAGCAATGCCGCCCAGATCATTGCTTTTTAAAGCTCGATGTGAGTGGCACAACAACTGCTATGGACAGGCGTGTCGCTTACCACCAGGCGCACGTCTCGTTCAACTGATGTTGTTCTGACGTTGGTGTTCGCAAATCTGGATACATAACATGATTACGGTGATTACTACTATTATATCAAAAATATATTACAAAATACAGTAAATTCCAGAATTTCTGAGCGCTATATCAATTCCCAGAAGTTCAGTTAAAAATACTCTCTCTACCCATTTCGTAGAATATCCATTTATCTCCACGAGGCTGTTTCTACCCGTGAACAGATGCCCGAGTGAAAATTTGTAATAATTCAAACTTAACTACAGAGTTTGCGTTAGGATTTTTATTTAAATCTTAATATGTTTATGAGGTTTAAATTATGCGATAGTTAAGTTTCTATGGTTAAAAACTTGCACTAAGGCCCCCAGGGCTTTGTCACTCGCTATGCGATAAATGCCTGCCGCTGAGTATATCGCCGACAGTGCATGCGCTCAAATAAGTCTTTTATTTACATTACAATCCTTGTACGTCCCCAGAATTCGGTTCCGCATGACTGCACACCGCAGGCAACGTTATTCATTATATTAGTCAGATTTAGTAAGCTATTACAGCGTAGGTGTTTTCGATTTTGTATGCGAGTGACGTATCTGTTACGTAGTAACTGTTAAGTAATCTATGCTAAGATATTCATAAATAAACGCGCACATTTACAAAGGAAAGTACTGCAATATCTCAGGGTGACAGACGCACTAGCAGGGCCCATCAGATCCTTGTGATTAAAAGCTCTGAGTGGCATTGCTTAGCTATGGACAGGTGTGTCGCTTACCTCCAGGCGCACGACTGTTCGTCCCGTCACTTGACATCATAAAAAGCAGCATCCCAAAAAGCTTCTCAAATAGATATTATGAATATATTTCATTTGAATTTCGACATCATTCATGCTGTAGTCATGTAAAACTAAAGCTGCGTTCCCACGTTGACGTGAGTTTAATGTGTCTAGGCTTGTTTAAGTGGAGTTGTTCACATACAGCACAACACGTTTAAATTAATTAACTGCCTCTGTGGCCGAACGGTTATCAAGCTGGTCTGCCACACCGAGGTCCCGGGTTCGATCCCCGGGCCGGGAGAAATATTTGTATGGCCTATATTTATTTATATGTATGTCCATGGCACCCGCGATGCAGGGTTTCCCTAGTGCGGGGCTAAAAAAATGGTCACGATCCAGTGAGACATGACTGTCGTTCAACGATAAAAAAAAATCCACAACAGTGACAACAGACAGTCGAGAAACAGAAGCGACAATCGTCCAACAATAAATAAAAATTCACGACATAATGGAAATCCGCCCTAAGAGAATAAGTAACATTTTAATTGCGGACGTAGCGAATACTTATAAAAGCCATTTGACAATATTTTTTATTACTGTATGAAGTTTGCTGTTACATAATATTGGTAGCTCAGTAAGCTTTATATTTCAATTTTAATTTGAGCTCTGTGTCACTTATCATAAGATAGCTTTTATACGTCGATTTCAATATCTAGCTGTATTAATAGAAAGCGTCAAAGAGAAAAGTGTTTTTAATTTTAAACTCGAAGTCGTCCTTTGAAGCGGCTCGAGTGGTGTCGAAAGGGCTATGTGACGTCACGTCAATAGACCGCTGGCGTAGAGCATTTACGGGTAGAACGTCACACATTTTCACATTTTCATTACACCCTAACTCACGAGAGAAATTAATGTAGACCATACAAATATTTCTTCCGACACGGGATTTGAACCCGGGACCTCTGCGTGGCAGCTCAACATAGTAACCATTCGGCAACGGAGGCAGATATTGTTTTAAGGCGAGTCATCGGAGAAGCAGACAAAACTGGTTTCCTTGGTCAAATTGTCTAGGTATTTGTCAGACAACCTTGACAACCTGGTTGTAGAGGGTAAGGTGGAGGGAAAAAGACTCCGCGGTCGACCGCCTAACCGATGATGGAGGGACCAAGTGACCGCCCTCACTGGCTTCCCTATAACAACTGCCCTGAAAGAGACCGAAGACAGAAATCCAGATGGAGGAAAATCGTCCAGTCTCGAAAACCTTTCGAAGACCCGACCTTCAGCAATGAAGATAACGACTAAGAAGAAGGATATATCGAAGGATAGGTCTAAGAATGACAGGATGTACTTTACCCGATCATATAAAATCCCGAAAACAGGCTCAAATAAAACGTAAAACAAATTACATAAGAATAAAATATCTAATTTTGCACATATGGAGACATTTCCCTTTAAATACTACAGAGAACTTGCTATATTTTGGTTTTTCAACTGAAGCCCTATAGTATTAAAAATTCACATTTATTCCAAAATTTCAAAATTGCCGAGCAATTTAACGACACGCAGCGCCGTTCGCTGCCCCGTCAGTCGCCATCGGGCGCTTGTCAACGTCCGATCTGTGTCAAAATTTCTCCGCCCGAAATTGCGGGACGCGTGGGGCAGGCTCGCTTTCAAATACCTCGCCTTAATTCATTTTTACATGTGTTAATGTTGTTTTCTTAATGAATACTGGAATTTTATTATAGATTAAATTATGTAGATATACATTAACAAACTTACCCCGTCAGGACTTTGTTTCTTCACTTCACAAAACTGTTTCAGTACATCTTGTAGCTTTTTCGTTGAATCTGAAAATTGATAAAACATTTAAATACAGGCTGTGTTTATAACAAGTCTTCTGGCTGAGAATCAGAAATATATTAATTTATAATTAATAAAAATTATATGCTAGACAACGACAACAATTAACTACTTTTATATATAATACATATGTAAGAATAAAACTAGTGTTGTAAAAAACTCTGGGAGTACTAGGACTCGACTCCAATTAATAAGACTAGACTTATAAAGACAGAGACTCCACTGATCAACGTATTACGAGCCTATCGAGTTTCCGAATAGACCGAGTTCGACATTAGTGCTCGAGTCTATTTATGATGCGCCGAGCGGTGTTGTGAGGTGGTGTGTTAAACTGTAATATAATTAAGTAATAATATCTTCCTTTTTTAAATTAATTATTGGGTCATAGTGTTTGTTCTGTAAAACTGAATCCTGCTTGTCGTACTCGAAACTTAGTAGAGTAGAAGTCGCTTGTTCGCTGTTGGGTTTACGACTCGAGTTCTTTGTGGACTCGAGTCCGTGCCCCGATGACTCGCGTTCAACTCGACTCGGTAGGTAAGTGTTTTAGGCCACCCAGCCGTGAAAAATAGATTCAAGTTTATAAATGTAGACTCCCGAACTCGAGTTTTTTACTAGACTAAATAAAACTGTAAGGGATAGAAATACCCTCGTAACCAATTTGGTCAGAAATCATTTGCTAATTGACCTATTCATTCTTCATTATCAATTCATTCAGATGGCGGTGAAATAATATCGTCAGTTGATTGCAATAAATTTGTTTATCCGCTTTACACAGTAATTAGTTCAAAAGTATAAACGATGGATCCGATTAAAACGGATTTTAAAGGTCACGCGGCAAATTTACTGATAGCGGCGGCACTTCTTCACTTTCCAAATAACTCAAACAAAAGCTCCTTTTTTACAATGCGCTCGTTTATAAAGCATTGACCGTCAACTTCACTCCGTATTTTATTAATTATGGCAACCCTGCCAATAACTATCGTATCATAGGACCACTTCAGATGACTGATTAAACGAATAGCTACAAACTACACCAGCGCCACCCTCTCCGTGACTTTTTTATTCTAATGTAAGTGTGCATTTGACCTCCATCTCACCTCATGGAAAGTGACGATGAGGTCGACGATGGAGCATGCACACCTAAACAATGCCTATTCACTCTCGCCTTGAAAAGGTCCTAGTTGTAATGTTCAGGGAACAAGTCTGCAGGCAGGGAATTCCACTCCATAGCCGTTCGCCATATAAATGTGAAAGCGTAACGCTTCGTGCGAATCTTTGGAATATCCACAACATATGGGTGGAATCCCAGCCTACGCCTAGTCCCCCGATGATGGAAAGGGGAAGGCGGAATTAAATCGTATAATTCCATCGCACACTCTCCGTGATATATCCCGTAAAATACCGATAAGTAGGCAACTTTACGGCAGTGTTCAAGGCTCTGCAGTTTTGCCTCTACTAATTCCGAGTCACCTGTAAGCCTCTTGGCGCGCTTGTCAATTGAATCCAAGGTGGGCAGTTGATATGTAGCAGAGCCATCCCAAAGGTGGCAGCAATACTCCTTACACGACCGAATTTGTGCTTGATACAGCTGAAGCAACTGTCCCTGTGTGAAGTAACGCCTCACCCTGGAAAGGATGCCGAGCCTCCTGGCTGCATTTTTGGCCATGGATTCAATGTTTTGATTCAATGACCTGCCCAATTTGAGCTGTCAAACAGACGTAACATTTGTTAACAAAGAAACCATGATAGAGACTAGTTAATATGATTCGTACAAAGGCTAGTTATTGTTAATATATATTTATTACACATTAAGTTAAAATATACAGGTAAGATACAATAAAAGCTTAAATACTAGAAGCTAAAACTAGGATTTAATTATATGAATAAAATTGGATCACCGCGGCAAAGAGACCAAGATGCTGGCATCGTTCCATCTTTATATGGCTATGCTAATGCGTTTCCCAGACAGCCGATTCATTTTTTGGATACAATTTTATACAGCCTTGTAAATAAATGGTTTCTCTAATAATCAGAAAACATAATACAAGCTAAGCAGCTAAGATCTATTCCTTAGTAAACCACATTACGTACACAATAAGGTTCAATTTAAATTGCGGCGAAACGGAATGGAAGCAAATTTTTGAAGCGATATTGTACATAGCGTAAAGAACTTTATGATCAATTGTGCAACGTACAAATTAGATACGAGCCAAAAATCAAGTCGCGCATCTTCCGCTGAATTCTCGCGCATTCACGAGAATTCCACGGCTGCCGTCGGCGGCACGTGGCCATTATGCGGGAAGTGGCGCGAAGGCAGGCGTAATGTGATTTCACACATCGACGAAATACTATAGCCGCAGTCGCGAGAAAGCTCGCGTATTCCAGTATTCCAGTATTCGCGTATACTAAACCAAATTCTGTTACATTACGTTTGAATTGATAACTCTTTCCCACATATATATTATTATTAAATTTGGGGCGCACGAACGTGCGGCAACAATCGACGTACTTTACGCCGATTGGCAAAGCCTTTCACCACGATCATACGATAAGAAAAATCAAATTACCCATTACATCTCTTATATATCAAAGTCAGGGGTTCGGAGTGAAGTGTGACAACCCTACTTGGTACAGATTCCGCTCTCTCACAGTGGCCTAACCTATTTATGTTTCACCTCTCTGCCTCGGAAAGGCTTTCTTTCTCATTAGAAATCTGCACGCAAAAGCATTTTTTGCACGCAAGCGTGGAAAAGGTTTTTGAAATTCGAACTTGACGATGGACTGTGGTGCATCTAACTTTTTCTTTCGGTGAAAAAAAAAGATAATGACACGTTTAACTACGCAATTTGTCGTACATTAATTATTTATGTAATATAAATCCGTTGGTACATTTTATTCTTAATAATATTGACATTAAATTGACAATGAGAACTAATTGTGTATATTAAATTATTTTAATTCGTCGAAGAACTAAAATAATTTCAATTTCATTTTTAATCACTTAATTACACAAAATAGAAGTACAAGCAAGAATAATTGATGAGGTGTAAATTCAAAACTTTTTCTTTTAATTTAAAAAGCGAATATTTTATAGTTCAATTGTTTTTCTTTCATCTACCATTTTCGTCGCTGTAGTGAGATGAGAAGTTGTGTGTTTCGCTCGGCAGCAAAGTTGTTTTGCGTCTCGTGCCTTGAAACCCTCGCTACGCTCAGGAATCTATTTTTAATTGCATAATAAATAACTATTTATTATTTAATGTCATGATGTTCTTTATTATCATAATATTTATCTAAATATATTTGAGAGAATACACCTATAATTTGGTTTTGTTATTTATGCTAAGAATTAGTTTCTTCTCACTCACGGAAACTCATTAAAGTTTCTTCATAAACAAGTTCTCTAAGTGCTGAAACCGCTAGATTGGTTTACTTTAACCGCTTTCATAGTTTAATTACATACCGCATTTTGCTTTGCGGTAATCTCTCTCTCATCTGAGCGTTGTCCCGGTTGCGTCCTCAGCAGTGTTGCTGCGGAGCCCGGGGTCCGCTTTCCTGCTTTTTCTCCTCCACTTTGCACGGTCTTCGGTATCCTTAGTGGTGAGACCATTGGCACGCATATCACCCTTGGCGACGTCAAGCCAGCACTTCTTGGGTCTGCCCCTTCTACCGGGGCCCGGCGGAGGTGGCATAGCCAGACATTTGTTTGCCACGTAGCATGCCGGTTTCCGTAAGATGTGGCCGTACCAACGTAGGCGGCTTTCTTGCAGTTTATCTGCAATGTCACGGACGTGAAGGCTGCCGCAGATGCGTGAGTTTCTGAAACGGTCTTTCCGTGAAACTCCACACATCCAGCGCAGCATCTTCATTTTTTTGCTTTTCATTTTGCTTTGCGGTAATGTCGCCAATTAATACATAACAGTTCTCCTGTAAAAATTTTCTATTATATTTCGTTTCAATCCATTTTAAACAAAAAGTAAACAAACAAGAGATGGCCAATTTTACTGCTAACTACAAATCAATCAATTAATAGAATGAATCCATTTATTTCATTGGGTTATACTAGCGGTTTTCCTTACAATAGAAACATAAATGTTAACAATTATCGCCCAATTGCTATATTGCCATCTCTTTCTAAAATACTTGAAAGAATAATTCACAAAAGGCTTGTACATTACTTAGAAAATAAGAAACTCCTATCGACCTCCCAATTCGGGTTTAGACCAGGACTATCAACAAACGACGCAGTTGACGAACTGACTGATTACATTGTAAGGAATCTAGACTCTAAGAATAAGTGTTTGGCTATTTTTCTAGACCTGGCAAAAGCTTTTGATACCGTAACCATCCCAATTCTCTTAAACAAATTAGAAGCACTGGGAATTAGAGGAATTCAACACAAACTTTTACAGGACTACCTTTCTGACAGAAAACAGCGAGTGACGATTGACAAAATTACGAGTGATGAATTGCCTATTGAATACGGTGTTCCCCAAGGAAGCATATTAGGATCGATCTTATTTCTTGTCTATATTAACCAACTATGCACTCTTCCCCTCTCTAGCGGTAAGATCATATCCTACGCCGATGATACAGTCCTACTTTTCAGTGCCTCAAGTTGGAATGACGTATTCACACAAGCCCAATTTGGTTTTAACTCGGTAACCGAGTGGCTCAGAGTAAATGCACTTACACTTAATACTGACAAAACCAAATATATGACATTCTCATACAACATCCTCTCTCAACCTGTCGAGAATACTTTCTCAATAGTAGCTCATCATTGTCCCAGTCCAAGGACTCAAGTTTGCGGCAGTGGTTGCCCAAACTTGGACAGCACAGTCAATATTAAATATTTAGGTGTCATAATCGATCAACATCTCAATTTCAAACAGCATGTTGTTGCGCTTACTGCTAGATTTCGAAAATTAATATATGTTTTTAAAAATTTAAGACATGCGGCTAGCGGTGAATTACTCAAATCAGTATACTTGGCCCTCTGTCAATCATTGCTACTTTACTGCATTACTTCATGGGGCGGCGCACATAAAACAACTCTGTTAAACCTAGAAAAGGCGCAGAGAGCTATTCTCAAAGTCAGCAACTTCCGTCCTTTCTTCTACCCTAACCACAAACTCCTAGCCGAGTGCGATGTCCTTTCTGTGCGGCAGATGTTTATCTTGCAAATATTTTGAAAAAACACTCAATCACTCCATTTGAGTCTAAGTCCTCATCCTGCCAAAGACGACTCAATACCTTCTCTTCTCGTGAACAACTTCGCACATCACACTCTCATAGATTCTTCTGCTTCCTTGGCACATTACTTTACTACAAATTAAATTCAACATTGCATTTTCATGCCTGGAATAAGATGGGATGTAAAAAGACCGCCAAACGCTGGCTTAAAAATAAAAACTATGATGAAACAGAAGGTTTACTAGAAGTTATTTCGTAATTATATTGTAACAGCTAATTGTTTTATTCTTAATTAAATATAGCTATTTAGTTTTTAAGCACTAATATAATGAATCTGTGCACAAACAAGATGCTTAAGATACAGGTAATAATGTACTTAGTTTAGGCATCGCAACTGTACTGGTAGGCTTCTAATAATTAATTGTATAGCTTTATGATTAGTATAATAATTAAGGTTTATTTTTTATTTTTTTTACCAATTGCATATTAACTTCCCTTACATTTGTTTTTGTTTTTTCATTTATATTTAGATTAAGTTATATTGAAATAAATTTATCTTTATAAAAAAAAAATATTTAAAGTTTCCGAAATCTTAATTTTAAATCATGTTTCAAATCCTTACACTCATATAATCGCTCGATTGCGAATATTGCGATTGAAATTTTCGATTTACTAAAGGATTACAAAAAGTTTAATTGAATGAACTGAATGTTTTTTTTTCCGTACAGCACTATGCAACCATAGACTCATACACCTTTAATTAAAAAATAACCTCACTATTTGACTACCATTTTTCAAATACGATTTATGGTGTTATTCAAATGAATATTGGTTGATTCGCTCTCGACCTTTTGGAGGGAAAAGTGTCGTTTTTATTTTGACTTTCAATTATTTTGTGAAATCTAGTTTAAAGTGGAATAGGATAGTGCTATTGTGCCTTAATCGAAGATTAAAACGCGAAATTATACGAATCTCGAACTAAAATACCCTTATCGGCCCGTTTTAAGGAATCCCGAGTCAATCCAAACACGCCGCCTCAAATTGCCTATCCTCTTTGTGGCGGCCATATTTACAGAAACATAATTAAACTTCATGTTTAGGCTGATAGCTTTGCCAAAGCCTTAATAAATTAAAAAAAAATGAATATTGTTGGAAAAAGTGATGAGATATCAAAGTCTTCGAAATAAACGTTACAATGTTACTTGTTCGATTTAGTAAGTGATTAATTTAGACAATCAACCAAGTCGTTTAGTTTACATTTCATTTCAAATGGATTGGAATGGACTATACATCAATTTACAATCTGAGCCCCAGAGTGTCTTTGAAAGAAAAGTTAAAGGAAATTATCGTTGTTACACCAGCGTCGCGGTACATTTACAATAATGTAATTAATGTTAAGAAGAATTTAAATAGACATTATAAATGTAGACAAACGTTTATTTGCAAAGAGCAGTCCTTACCACAGCAGAATCTGCCTTACGAATGACAAGTATGGTTTATTTAAAAATAATATTAAGTAACGGGACGAACAAGTCGTGCGCCTGAAGGTCAGCTACACGCCTGTCCATAACAGTAGCCTTTAATGTCAAAGAGAGGCATTGACACTGCGCCCATCACCCTGAGACATAAATTGACAAGTACCATGTGCCTATAATTTCACCAGCACCGTTACCCTTCAAAACCGGAACACAGTAGTGCTGACATTACTGCTTGGTGGCAGAAATAGGTATGGTAGCTGTACTTCCCTGGATGAACTCGTTCACAAAGACCTCTACTGCTACTAAAATTTGTTCAATGTGAACCATCAATCAAAAGGGTTTAATCGACTTATAACCAGAAATAGAGACGAAATAAGGGTCATCCATCCCTAGCAACTCATCAGGCAAATGGGCCTTATATCACTTTTATATATCAACTCTCGTTTGCGCTGAAATCACAAATTAGGAAGCTGAAATAGTACAGCGCCAGCAACTGTGTACGTCTCCGTATATTCCAAAAACATTCTGTATTTATTGTAATAAAGACATTGACTTACAAATAAATGGACGACGGGTCTAATACAAAAACCACGAAAAAAATGTCCCAAGTCAACCTATTCGAAATTTAAATTGTAATATCATCGCAGTATCGCGCTGTCAGTCGAACAAATGAAGACTAAAGCGGAGTTTGGCGCTCTGTATACGATTTTAGCGCCTTACAAGTGCGGACACTTTTTAGCGCGGACCCGACGTCCATATAATTGTAAGTCAATGAATAAAGATAATAATCTCTAACAATAGGGTGCAAAGGTACCTACAATGCAGATGTAGTAATTAGCATTATTGTGTTTCGGTTTTGAAGGGTACGCGTGCTGGTGAAATTACAGGCACATGGGACTTGTGAACTTGTGTCTCAGGGTGTCGGGTACAGAGGCAGTGCCCCTCAGATCTTTGGGATTTAAAGCTCTATGTGGCACTGCAACTGTCATGGACAGGCGTGTAGCTTACCGTCAGGCGCACAATTTATTCGTCCCGTCACTTGATATAATAAAAAAAACTACTTGTTATTGTGTTTTCAGAACTAAATTAGTTATAACTGTGAATATTAAGAAATACGAGGTCATCATTATTATAGTAGTTGTATTTTTCAACAGGGTTACGTCAGGATGACGTCATTATATGGGTCCCTGGGGGCCACTAAAGAGCTTTCAGCGCGCCTCGCTGAAGCCTCCGGTGACCGGAAGGCTAGCTGCTTCCGCCAAATAACAGGTTTAGGGAACCGTAGAGAAAATGTTGCCGGCACGATGTTCCTCTGGCCAAATTCGATGTAAAATAAAATGTCAATAACCAAAAAACCCGCACATAAACCTATTTATCGGTGAGTTTGGCAGTACCAATTTCATTTCAAAGTTATTTTGATGGCGTTTGTTTGAACAATGTAAATTATGCAGATGACATGGTGCTGTTGAACCCATTAGTTGCTGCTCCTATAGTCTGTAACACCGGCACTTTAGAAAAATTCTTCACTAAGATCGACTTGAGTGAGATTTTTGCTTAAGTGCGACTTGGTGTTGTTTGATATTTATGAACATTATTTTGCTCGCTCTTATCCGAGGTCAGTTTCAAGTTTTACTTTGAAGCCGGTAGCCAAGTAGCGTTGTTTCTTAAAAAATTAAAGCGGGGATTTTTGAAAATTGTTTTGTAGTCTGTGGATTTTTGTGGCAGTTAAAAAACAAACAATAACCTTTGCCTTTTCTTCAGCGGAAAGAATTAAACAATTCATCAAACCTTTGATGATTTTATTAATTCTTCAATCAAAGTTTTGACCTTATTTGTAATTTAAATTTCAAAAATTACTTTTGATATTTTATATTCGATTTTTACATTTGCTTTGATATCACTGGTCACCGCCTTGAGCTATAATGGATAAACAATTCGAGTACATATTCTTACTACCACATTAGAAATCATCTTTGTTTCTTTTAAAAAAAGGAGGAAGTTCTTAATTGGACTGTGTGCATGTCACGAGATTACTCTGACATCCGTGAACCAATTTCGATGTACCTTTTTTGTAGTGGTCCCGTTGCAGTGAAACCAAACTTTCAGTTTTTAACCGACCTCAAAAAAGGAGGAGGTTCTCAATTCGACTATATGTTCTTTTTTTTTGTATGTATGTTACGCGATAACTTTGTTGGAAAGGGGGTATTTCCATTGTGGTCCCATTTCATTTTGAAGAAAATCATCCACCTCAAAGGGTGGCTGTTCACGCATGAAGATTCATTTTTATAAATAGCGCCTAACTTTAATTTAGGAGCAATTACTTTAATGGTTGATTTTGCTATTTCTCCAATTCAAGGCGTTTTTCTCTCAATATACTTTGAGTAGTGAGAACCGATTTTTATAATCTCCAGTGTCAAGTCCTGTATAGTGGCGAACTAGGGGATATTTCAATAAAACTTAGCAATTAGACGTAATTCCACTTACGTTTGAGGTCGGTTTTTTTAGTACTCTGTACTGAGATTATTTAGCACAAGTTTTTTGCTTGATACTGTCAGTACAACAAGTATTACAATTGAACATTATAACGTACGGTAGTAAACTACTCCCCCTAGATACTACGTAACGGAAGTCCCATACACCGTTCCAAATAGGAAGCAACTCTGGGTGCAACCGCGTTGGTGTGCAATACCCTTACGTAACTAACTATGTACGATCTAAAGCGCTGTTCCAGGTAAGAATGCAATACTAAATGCGTACGAGGTATGCAGTCGACTCTCATCATTGTGTTAAAATCGCCGACAGTAGACATTCCGCGAGGGAAAATCTTAACACCGCGTTGCAGAATTTGCTATTTCGACGCCAATGCCATCTAGCGGTGCGTGACAGAAATAACTTCTAATGTGATTTTGTTACAAGTTTTAAATGGCAAAGATTTGAGGGGGACTGCCACGGCGCCCAATACCCTGAGACATAAGTTGACAAGTAAATAGCATACGTCTGTAATGTCACCAGCACTCCACCTCTAAGGGTGTCAAATTCGGGGACGAATCCAGTTTATTGTGTTTCACCCATTGACTTACAAATAAATGGACGACGGGTCTAATACAAAAACCACGAAAAAAATGTCCCAAGTCAACCTATTCGAAATTTAAATAATTGTAATGTCATCGCAGTATCGCGCTGTCAGTCGAACAAATGAAAACTAAAGCGGAGTTTGGCGCTCTGTATACGATTTTAGCGCCTTACAAGTGCGGACACTTTTTAGCGCGGACCCGACGTCCATATAATTGTAAGTCAATGGTTTCACCAACATTTCAATAAAACTTGGCAAATAGGTGTAATTCTTTTTAACGTCGGTTTTTTTTATAATTATTTAAATCATAAATTATAAATTCTGTCTATACATTCCGAACACTTCTCGACTTTGTTACCTTGAACGAAGAAAATGGCGGGCTTTTAAAGTTACAAGTACAGTTTTTACAAAGATTAATTTTATTTTAAGTATATTATGAAGAAAATATGAAGAAAGAAATAGTGATGAAGGAATTTAGAACTATATTCTTTATTTTAAAACAAATTACAAAAGAGTTTATTCTGAAAATTGCTATAATTACGAGTTCAAAGTTTTTGTATAAAGTGGCAATAATGTGATTTAAGTGAAAGTGAAAACATAATGTTGTTGAACCACAATGGAAAATATTTAATGAGGCTCCTGATAATTAAACGAAGACATGGCTCAAAGGACTTGTATTCAAGCCAAAACTCTTAATAAAAAAAAAATTATCTCGTTCTTTGTTCTTTTAATAGTTAATATTCTATTTCTGAATTCAGATCCTCTGTCATCAGGTCTCTAGCTAAGTGACGTCATTGCATAAGCTGATTGAAATTTAATTCGCTAATAGTTCTCTACTCTATCACCCCAATTGCTAGCAGTGTAGAGATGGGGATCAGATTTATCGATATTTTAAATATGCTCTTAAATTAGACATTTATATCGTGGATCGATTCAATCATGCTTAAGAGGGGTCAGAGGGAAAATTCCTAGTTTTCGATTTGATTTTAGAGGGGTATATCCACTTTAAAGTTAAAAATGAAATATTGTATGAGTAACTACACGATATACTCAAGCATAGACATTAATCAGAAACATAAAACAATAAAGTTTCCTCGATAGATAAAAATCACGAAATGACCTCTAATTTTCACATTTTTTCGATTTATCCTCGAAATGCTACAGGTTATTAGGACAAAAATTAGATAATTAATTATATTTATGCATGATCGACAACTGTCATTACGGATTTTTTTTAATCCCTTTAGTTTTAGAGTTATTCCGCTAAAACGAATTTGGTACTTTTAATGCGCAAAATTCAACATCTCTTGTCGCATGTCACGCGAACTTCAGGCATATATTTGTTTCACAAATTTGGGCGGAGCCAACGTCAAAACTTTTTTGGCATGCTCCCTCTTAAAATGCAACGTTAGTTAGTCTATGGTTGAACTAAATCAATTGCGTTATGTTTTTGTACTTATTCTAAAATACATTGTTTTACCATTTCTTTACACCGGACTTCCAAAAATATACAAAAACATATTGATAACTATACTTAAACTAAAACGTAATATTAGCAAAGTGCATGAACGGCTCTTCGTTGATTTTATAATTATTGGGTCAGCTTTCGCCAACCTTCTTTGCATGCCGTGGCGATCTTTAATTGAGACTGAATATAGTATAAGCCACTGTGTTACTGATTCTGTAATATTTAATTCAGCCTTTGGAGTCGAAACCATTAGCCCGTGGGATCCCAACGCCTTTAACTGTACAAATTTTTATCCAATAAAGTAATAGATTATCTAGGAAATCCAAAGGTAGGCAGCTACCTCGCCCAACGCATTAGCATAGCTATTCAAAGGGGGAACGCTGCCAGCATCTTGGGCACCTTGCCGCGGGCACCCAATTAAATTTTAGTTCTAGTGTCTAGTATTTAAGCTTTTATTGCACCAATGTTTTTTAATTTACTTTCTAATATAATCTGAGTACAGAGTACTAAAAAATCGACCTCAAACTTTGGTGGTATTACATCTATTTGCCAAGTTTTGTTGAAATCGGTTACCGGAAAGTACGCGAACTAATAGTGGTGGTGGAATATTTTCTTCCACCACCAATACTGAGGTACACTATTTCCAAAAAAAAAAGAATCATCAAAATCGGTTCACAAATATCGGAGTTATCGTGTAACAAACACACAAAAAAAACAGCCTAGCAATACCAATGGTACGAGTTAAGAATAGTGCTTTAAATATCTGGGAGAAATTCTTTTGACACTGAGAAAGTATTGATCTTGTAGAAGCGTGTAATACATCTTATCTCGAGTATTCATAAACGTGTACCTGCTAGACAGTACTTCGTTAAATATAGAATAATCACTGTAATTTCTTTGTACCATTAAATCATTATTAGGGATACACGAAATAAAATGCTAGAGGAAAAGATCAGTACATAAATATAATACTAGAAATAATAATGTGTAATGTGCCGGATATCGAGTATATTGCCAGAAATAGAGACGAAATAAGGGCTGTACATTCCTGGTAACTCATCAGTGATACATCACTTATAAATATGAACTCTCGTTTGCACTGAAATATAGAAGCGCCGTATATTCTAAAAATATTCTGTATTTATTGCAATAAAGATAATATCTCTAAGAATGGCGTGCTGTTTCAATCGGTGGTGTGGGGAAAAACAGCAAAACATCTAATTACAAAACAAACGGAATCACATTTCATCGGTAATTAAATATTTAATATGTAATTTTCCAATTTTCGTCCAATAAAGCAAAACTTAAGTTAAATGGTCGATTTGAAGTGAAACAGTTGACGAAACCCATTGACGACATCCGTCAATTGTTTCGAACTCGGGCTAGCCAATCGGAGCGCAGTTGTAATGGTATGGCAGAATAGTTTTCAAACAAATAACATGACATTTCGTCCCTACTTCTGGTTATTCGATGGTGCCGGACAACTACAACAATTACCTCGTACCAAACCGCGGAAGAAAAAGACAATTATACAATACTCTGTAGTGATGCGCGATTGTGAATGATTTCGTTATTCGAGTCGTTGGTAGTCGCTAATCCTGTCATTCGAATGTCAAATTAGTAACCTACTAATTTTCATATTCGAATGATTTGAATGATCATTGATTACTAATTAGTAGTACTAATCCATAGATTTCATAGAGCACTTCTGCTCGTGATCACCTAGCCCTCTCTGACGTAATGGTAAATACTGTAAATATAACGGGGACAGGGATATTTTGTGGAATGAGGTGTCCCGATGTAACAATCATGCGACTCGTGCACCCAACCGAATGGCATGGGCATTCGACATTGTTAATCCGTAGACGGAGAGTGAATCATCGACTCGAGTCGAATGATTGTGCTTGGATTCTACTTAGGCGAATGATTAGCCCATTCGAATGAATAGCATTAGTAACATTCAAAATTGCTCATCGCTAATACCTTGTACTATGAGTATCTGAAAAACGTAATTCACCCCGGGGCACTACTTGGAACACGCAGACCAGAACCAATTTAGAAAAGTTCTTATGTTTTCGCAGTTTTGTACGTATTGGACATAAGTCTTTTTTATCTAAAACGGAGAAAGCACGAAACGTTAGTTTGTTAGAAAAAAAAACAAGTAAGTTCAGGTGGGGTAACAGCTTTTGCGCACTACATTAGATTCGTATCAGGATCTCGATTCAAAATTCTCCGATATTTTAACCGATTGGATATCGTTCTCGAATCGAAGGGCGGTTTCCGAGCTATTCGGAACATTCGTGTTAAATGTTCTATTCGGATTCGATTAATATATCGTTATCCAACAGCGTTGTCGGTGAAATAGATTATAACAAAAAAATCCTTTTATAAACATTTTAAAACTTGAAAGTATAGGAACGCATTAGTCTTGTATTAAAATAAATTAATAAAATTGAACAATTGAAGAATAAGCCCTGCCGCTATCTCGTTAGGTTCCAGTTATCTTTTCCATCCTTCAATTCCGGTTTTTATTCTCACTCCTTCACTGTTCATGCGGTCACATTTTGGAACGCACTTCCCATCACTGTTCATGATAGTAAATCCTTGAAATATATATATATCTAAGTATTTATATAATCTCTAGTAAATATTTTTGCTATTGTTTTTTTATTACAAAGCAAAGCATTTATTAGGTAAAAATGTTTACTCTTGAAAACGTCATTTTTAAGCTACTGTTTAAACTACTGCTCGTTCATTACCCTGACCTCTCTGGGAAGAACGAACAAGAAAGTCTAGGGATTTCTCTTTTCAAATAAACTTAAATGCTACGGAATAACATTTTGAATCATAATTGTGTGGAATCTAGACTCTCATTGTCTTTCCATACTTCTTTATCTAAAACATACTCTTCAATTTTGTGATATGACTTTTCAATTAAAATACTTTTAATATAAGTTTTAAACTTAGGAAATGATAATCTTAATATATTCTCCGGAATCTTATTGTAAAAACGTATACAGTTCCCCATAAAAGAATCGTTTACCTTAGTTAAACGAAATCGTGGTACCATGAGTTTGGACTTAGTTCTAAGGTTAATATTATGGCTATCTTGTTTCTTAATGAAATTATGTATATTTTTACGGGCATACAAAATAATTGAGTAAATGTACTGTGATGCCACAATCATGATACCAGTCTCCTTAATCTTTTCTCTGACAAAAACCCGAGAACCTAAACGGTTCTAATTTAATTTAGCTTTGTTGTGGACGTAAACCCGATAATGTAATTATTGTGCCCAGTATTTTGGTCCACAGAAAGAAATTTCTTTTAAAAATAAGCAATACCTTTTGTTTGTGTTTTCAATTTTACTAAATGTGATCTGTTTTTTCCTGTGTAAATAAAAATAAATAATTAGTAACATGGTAGTAGAACATCGTAATATTCAATCTTGTTTTGCGTCGGAGATTAAAAAAAAGAATTATCGATATTTCGACATGGTAACGGCGCTGCTCTACTGTAAACAAGATCATTGCGGGGGTGGACCTATTATTATCTATCTACTCGTGTATATTGTATAATGTACGGCTTGCCTTAGGGGAAAGCTCTATTTCTATATAAAATAGATATCTTTGTCAGACCAATACATACAAAAGAGCGTGACAGCCTGTTCCACGTGGTCCTGGTTTATTTTTAGAAATACTCTTTGTATAATATTGTTAGCAAAAGCTGTGTAATCGGTTATTTGATTTGAAATACTTAGTGCTGCTTCTTATTACTATCAGATTTAAAGAATGGAGGTTACCGATTCGATTTGGGTTTAAACAATAAAAAAGAGACAAAATGGCTACAAGTCAATGGGCTACACTAAAAGATATTCTGCCGTGTCAATCCAATACGCAGTAAAGTCACTTAAAAGTATTTTGATTTTACAGCGCTCATAATGATTTCTCTATGCCTTATCTATACCTTGACATTTCAACTTTAGTGTTTTTGAATGAGATATTAAAAAACTAAAACACAGTAAGTTTTAAAATTTGGAAATTATTTTGACATGACACGGTACGCAGGAATACAATCGTGTGGTTTGACAATTACGCGAAATGCACTACGGGGCCTGCTATAAGCTCTTATAGCAATCCTATGTTGAATTGCCTGTCAAATTCGTACTATGACCTCTTAAAAACAATCCATTGTTCATGCAGTTTTCTTTCATAGTAAAATCGTATCATGATGTACCATTTGCCATGCAAATGGCGGTCTCATCTGTAAAAATAAGCAATCCAAAAAAGTTACTCTGTGACTAACTTATGTTAGATTTTGTTACATTTTTAAGAAATTTCGTTTAAGTTTTATTATATTTTCAGTTACATAATTATTTGTTATCTCTTTAGGCTATATAGCCAATTGTCAATAAATAGATACTATTACTTAAAATAATAACGCATAGAATGATAGTTTCATATCGAACGAACTGTCACAAGTGAGGCAAAAATCAAATTCATGTAGGCTAGTTTTAGTAGTAGGTTAATTTTCGGTTTTAGTGAATATTTATATAAAAATACAAGTTGAAACGCTTTACTTCCTTGTGGAATGTGATGTTAGTGTCTATTTTATATTTGTCTGACGTATTTTTACACTCATTTACCGCACATTTCGTCATTTTTAGCTAAAATTCTGGAGCTGTTCGCGGTGCAAGTTGACCTTAAGCACTGAAGGACCGCCCGCTCGTGTAGGCCCTTTGGGCACGCTTCATTTTGCCTCACTTAGCGTGTGCGGACTGGGTTTCTATGCGTTATTATTCTAAAAACTATTAACTATTGAGCGTTTTTTGAAAAGTTTAGTTCGCGTTTCCAATCTTTAAAGTATTGTTGATTTGTATGAATGTTATTGCAATTTTGAAATGGAATTTTAATCGTTTTTAATAATCTTATTGACAGAAAATCGTAAAATAACTTTCAAATTTGAGTTTCATACAATCAATTAAAAACGTACGAATACAAGACACGTTCCAATTATGTTATCAAATTACAAACTCACCTTATTAATTTCAATGATAATGACTAGAGATGACACGTAATTTTGTCGTACGACAAATTGTAAAGTATGATTGAAACGTTGCCGGTATTACAAAACAACGTAGTAAGTATAATAAAATTGATAAAAAACTATAATTATTCTCATTTTGAACACAGTCGGTTAATAGTGCTTGAACGCTCCCAGGATAGTACATCTGTCTATTTCTTTCTTAAGATTTAGTATGTAGTTCCATCTCGCTCTTGTTAGATGTCAGCTAGCCAGGCAGAGACAATAATTAACATTTAAAAAGTAAAACTCATCATCTCATGCCATTCCCGTTCAACTTTGTGTAGGTCATGCATTGACTTACAATTATATGGACGTCGGGTCCGCGCTAAAAAGTGTC
>NW_020653732.1:2405650-2486900 GCF_003589595.1 Hyposmocoma kahamanoa | reverse complement strand
CGCCGAAGCGTTTCAAAGTGGCGCTGCAACTGTTATGGACAGGCAAGTCGCTTACCACCACGCGCACGACTTGTTCGTCCCGTTATTTGGTGTTAATAAAAATAGAAGAATGTTGAAGCAAAACTGTACACGTAAAACAGTTTAAGTAAATTTAATAAATAAATAGCATCACTGTTACCATAATATTAATAACTAACAAAAACACTTGTGTTATGGAAATCAGAAACAACGACGATAACGCAAACAGCCAGTCTTAAGATAATGTTACAAGATAGTTTTTCTACGTTGACCAGGCCGGGCATAGAACACGAAACCGGTATGCAAGACACTTGACCACGGATGTCGTCAAAGGATACACTCTCAGAGACTATAAAAAAATTCAGCTTAATTATTATAAACTTGAATGTCTTAAGTTTATAACTTGTTCCACAATAATAAACCCGCATAAACTTTGTCAAACCATCGCTGCGAACTTTACTTGGATTGCACAATAAATAATTAATGTATGACGAACAACCGATAATTTCCAATATTCCCTTTAAAAAAATTAGCCTTGTTGACCTTAGACTACTATACCAATGCATAACTACAAATCAGAAATGTTCAAAATTTCTAATATCAATCTTGAGATTGGAAATGCATATATAAATCTCCAGATTTATATTACATTTTTTTTTCTTTTTTAATACTTACTCTCAAATATTTTTTCTGTGCAAATTCTCTATTCGTAGTATTTGAAAATTTATAAATGCAAAATAATAATTTCAAAATCTTATGATATTCCCGGAATATCCGGATATTTCCATACGACATGAAACATTCCCAAATGGAACATTTATATACTTTAATTAAACGTTTTAATCATATTTTGACACAGTAAACTATACAAATAACAAACATAAAAAACTATTTCAACATGCAAGCATGCATGCATGTCGATATTGGCTTATCGATGATTTTACAACATTTACAACATTTTGGTACAATACTAAAGAATTCCGCCATTTGTGGTGTAAAATTTTGGTTTAGGTAGACACATTTATTGCATAGATAGGGCAGCTCCTTACCATTATTTTTTTCCATCTCTACGCATTTCCAATCACAAGATTCTTATTGTAATTTTTTGTTAATAATAATGAAATAATAAAAGCCTCGTAATGAATTGTTTTAATGATAGAATATCGATAACACGTATGCTTACAAGAACAACACTATCTCAAAATAATCGTTATCGACAATAATCAAAATATACAAACAAACAGGCAAACCAAAGTAACTAAAGCATAATTCGGCATGACTTATAAATAAACTACTTAAACAAGTCTAATTACATGAAATATTTGGGCTATTCTATGATTTATAGACAGAAAAATAACACATGCCGCAATATAACATTCGGTTGATTTTCGCTTTATCTAATGCCGCATCCCTTAATGCGCAGGGACACATTTTTATCAATAGTTAATTGTCCTCACTGTCAATATTTTTGTCCATTTAATTACAATTCATGCGAACAATTCAATAAAACATTTGGAGAAACATTGGTTTTGACAGTTGATGTACTTCGATTTGACAACCGCCTCGTTACTCCAAAAATGGCAAAATGGAAACAGTTGACATTTAAGATAACGTCACGTATTTTCGATTCCCGTGTTTGGCACAAATAAATGTAATGCTATCTCTTTTGGGTTACGACGGCACGCAGTAGTTAAACAAAGACATGTTTATTTTTTATGCCAAAGTCTAAGTCGAATAATCATTTATTCCCAGGTAAAGTTTTTACACTTGAAAACGTCTTTTTTTTTAAGCTACTGCTCGTTCACTACGCTGACCACCCTGAGAAGAACGAGCAAGAAACTATAGGGATTGCTCTTTTTAATAAACTTAAAATGCTATAGAATGAATCATATTTGTGTGGAATCTTGACTCACGTTATCTTTCCATACATCTTTATCTAACACGTAGTCAACAATTTAATAATATGACTTTTCAATTAAAACAATTTTAATGTAAGTTTTAAACTTAGGAAATGGTAAACTTAATATATGCTTCGGAATCTTATTGTAAAAACGTGTACAGTTCCCCATAAAAGAATCGTTTACCTTGGTTAAACGAAAACGTAGTACTACTAGTAGTAGTTTGGACTTAGTTCTAAGGTTAATATTATGGATATTAACAAAATTATGCGATTTAAATAATAACGATGAATCTCACAATTGCTTTCATTTTAAACTAAATAAGTTCTATTTTGTTTGTTGCAAATGTTGGACACTACATTACATACACTGATCACTTTATATATGTATCAAAATCATTATTTAAGTATTCTATACATATAACTGAACACAACACACTACATTATAGAAATATTTATGTAATTTATTTAAGTTTACACGTATATTCGCGACACACACGTCCGTAACTCACTCGGTTTTAGGGCCCACTGAAAATCAGCGTCACAGCCTTTTCTCGGTGACAATAGCTGAGTGGGATCCTGTTACATACGCCACAGCCACGCACATGACACTTAATCTAATTGTGTTAAGTTTTATGTTTGCTTTGTTGTTGTGTATGATTTTATTTTTATTCCTTTTTTTCCAGTTATTTTTATTTTTATTTTTTGTTTTAATATAGCTTCATCTTTTTTTTTAATCTTCATTTTATTACTGTGTATATTTTTGTTGTGGCGTAGTAATAAAAGATTTCTATTCTATTCTATTCTATTCTAAAAGATTTATATTTAAAGCTCTGAGTGGCACAACAATCAAGCACACGACTTGTTCGCCCCGTCACTTCGCGTCATGAAAAAAGAAAGATCGAGCAAAAATGGTCATGCGAATGAATGTAATAACAAATGGGAGCAAGGAACTAAATAAAATAAAAAATATTATACAACATCACTGATCCCAAAGTAACAACAAAAGCACTTGTGTTATGGAAATCGGAAACAACGACGAACACCCAGAGCCGAGACAATATAGAAAAGTTAGCTTTTCTACATTGACCAAACTCAGAGGTGACGACGCTATGTAAACCGCTATTTTATGTTTATTATTGACTTACAAATAAATGGACGACAGGTCTAATACAAAAACCACGAAAAAAATGTCCCAAGTCAACCTATTTAAACGTAGTGACATGTAAAGGAATATGAAAAAGCTAAAACGTTGAATTTAAATTGTAATGTCATCGCAGTACTGTCTAATTTTGCTTGTTTCGCAGTCAGTTGAACAAACGAAGACTAAAGCGTGAATGACCCTCTGTATACCATTTTAACGCCCTATAAGTTCGGACACTTTTTAGCGCGGACCCGACGTCCATATAATTGTAAGTCAATGTTTATTTTAGAAATTTATTTTAAAAAATTGCTGCAATTTTCTTAGCTAAACACGGTTCTATAAAACTGTCTAACGTCGCCTTAAAGTGAAAACCTCGTATACGCGTTTTCACTCAACTCGATTTTACTGATTTTTGTTGGAGAAAAACTTATATACTTTTTGCTCAAATGTATCGTTAAAGTAATGTAGTTTCTAAAAGAGGTTTCATTTCACACCACATTTTTATCTTCGTCCTGAAAAATTAAATAGAAATCACATACGTATTCACTGTAAGACGACGATATACAGTTAGACTGCAGGATCTAAACGAATTCTGCAGGATCTAAACGAGTTTCAATTGAACAAAAGATCACAAGCATCCACATTGTGTGGTTAAAAGTTCTTTAATAAAATAATTACTATTTGACAAAAATATGTAAAATTTCAAATTTTTTTTTTCAATTTACCTTTAAATTTACCTAGCTATTTTAAGTAGCGTAACAAACGCGATGCAAGCGCGCGTCTGCATCGAAACTAACGCGCTATGGCATCGCTACACTTGGAAGTTATAGGAGATTTTTATAAAAAAAAGCGCATGGATGCAATCGCCTAAAAAAATCAAAAAATTACTGCTCATTTGACCTTCATCTCACCTGATGGAAAGTGATGATGATGTCGATGATGTAGCATGCACACTTAAATAATGCCTATTCACTCGCGCCTTGAAAAGTTCCAAGTTGCTACAATTATAGCGTTCGGGGAAGAAGTCCGCAAGGCAGGGAATTCCACTCCCTAGCCGCTCGTCATATAAATGTGGAAGCGAAGCGCTTCGTGCGAAGGGAATATTCACAACATAGGGGTGTTCCAGTACACGTCTAGTCCCCCGATGATGGAAAGGTAAGAAAACAGTTACTACTTAATAAACATTTGTGAAATTATCTTTCAACATTTTTTTAAATATACATTTCTTTGGTTTCGTGTCTAACAACCTCTGGTAAGCTGAGTAATTGCATAAGCATCAACAACATTCAGTCGATAGTCGACTGCAACCACTAGCTGTTTCCAAGCGGGAAACAGTTTTGCTCAATGAACTGTCATACTCCGCAGAACAGAAAAAGCTTCAAGGGTGACTTTTAAATAAATAAATAATAAAGTCAATCTCTATACCAACAACAATAGAAACAATGTTTTTATTATCTGTTCTTATAATGAAGGTTTCCAAGTTATTTATATGATAATTTAGTCATTTCGTTTTTATAACTTTGTTTATATGCACACCGATACATTTAGTCAAAGAAAAGAAAAGTGAGATAATAAAGCAGTACTTTTTTTTTTTAACGCGTACATTTTAGGAGGTGAGGTAAGTAACATACGCGCTGAAAATTAATACGAAATAACAGGCGAATAAAATTTGACAAAGATCCAACGTTTTGGTATAAATGTGAATTTAATAACTTATAAGCATTGACTTACAATTATATGGACGTCGGGTCCGCGCTAAAAAGTGTCCGCACTTGTAAGGCGCTAAAATCGTATACAGAGCGCGACACTCCGCTTTAGTCTTCATTTGTTCTACGGACAGCGCGATACTGCGATGACATAACAATTTAAATTTGGAATGGGTTGACTTGGGACATTTTTTTCGTGGTTTTTGTATTAGACCCGTCGTCCATTTATTTGTAAGTCAATGCTTATAAGTCAAAATTTTGCAGGTTCTCTACAGAACTTAAAGACAGATATCTTCATACAAAAATTATGTACAAATTTAGATATTTTATTCTTAAATAATTCATTTTAGACGTTTATTTTAGTCTGTTTTCGGGATTTTACATCATCAGATAAAATATAACCAATCGTGTAATATATTAGCACCTTATTTAGACAATATTCTTACGTGTATCGTATATTTTTTATAAGATCGTTATTTAATAGTAAATGCCTAAACCAGTTCTCCGGTAACTCGCCTTAACATCGACTTAGCACAAGCCTTACACAACCTTTATTAAAAAATTAACCGGAACAAAACAAAGTAGAAACTATAAAATTATATTCCTTCAAAAGTAAACAAGTAATTAATATAATTTATTTATTGTTATGCATTGACTTACAACGTCGTCGGGTCCGCGCTAAAAAGTGTCCGAACTTATAGGGCGTTAAAATCGTATACAGAGCGTCATTCACGCTTTAGTCTTCGTTTGTTCGACTGACAGCGAAGCAAACAAAATTAGACAGTACTGCGATGACATTACAATTTAAATTCAACGTTTTAGCTTTTTCATATTCCTTTACATGTCACTACGTTTAAATAGGTTGCCTTGGGACATTTTTTTTGTGGTTTTTGTTTTAGACCCGTCGTCCATTTATTTGTAAGTCAATGTTGTTATGTATTAAAAGTATCTATATGTATCGGTAATCTATGAATAATATGAATGAAATATTCTTTTTCTATTTCCGTACTTAATCTGTCAATTATAATTTCATATAACATATCACAAAGGTTTTTAGTTCTGAATCAAAATTCTATTGTTTATGGTATCTACTCGTATTGAACTGAAAACCACCAGGGAGCCTACTTTGAGCTCGCAATTCTTTTTAAGCCCGTAAGTTGGATTACCTGTCAAATTCGTACTATGACCTCACAAAAACAACTTCCATGCAGTTTACGTGCCCCATTCGAAAAACATTCACCTTTTCTTTCATAATAAAATCGTATCATGTCGTACATTGACTTACAATTATATGGACGTCGGGTCCGCGCTAAAAAGTGTCCGCACTTGTAAGGCGCTAAAATCGTATACAGAGCGCGACACTCCGCTTTAGTCTTCATTTGTTCTACTGACAGCGCGATACTGCGATGACATTACAATTAAAATTTCGAATAGGTTGACTTGGGACATTTTTTTTCGTGGTTTTTGTATTAGACCCGTCGTCCATTTATTTGTAAGTCAATGCCCCGCGGCAAAAGATTCCACCTTTGTATGGCTATGCTTATACGTTGGGTATAATTATTTGTTATCTTTTTAGGCTGTATAGCCAATTGTCAATAAATAATACTTCAACGCATTAATTAAATACGAATTTAAGCTATTCAGTTTTACCAACGTGGTGATAATGATGAATTAATAGTGAGGAACTTGCCTGGTTTCTTATAAGCTCTCAGTAGGCCCCCTATACTTTAGTCTGCCAGTTATAATTTAAAAAACCATATCACAAAGGCGCTCTTTTTAGTTCTGAATCAAAATCATATTGTTTGAGGTATCATCTACTCGCTGCTGAAGTGAAAACATGTATGTAAACAGAAATAGAGACGATGCCATTTAATTTGTTTGAAAATTATTCTGTCAATCCATTACGGTGAAAACTGCATTCCGATTGGCCAACCCGAATTCGAAACTTTTGAAGTGTGTCGTCAATTGTTTTACTACAAGTCGACGAGTTTAGCTTGAGCTATGCTATAATAGACGAAAATTGAAAAATTACAATTTTAATATTTATTTATCGATGAAATTTGATTCCGTTTGTTTTGTAATTAGATGTTTTGCTGCTTTTCCGATGCCACCGAATGCAACAGCTCCCCATAGTTAGAGATATTATCTTTATTACAATAAATACAGAATATTTTTGGAATATACGGAGACGTACACACAGGTCAGTTGTTGGCGCTGTGCTATTTCAGCGTTCTAATTTGTGATTTCAGTGCAAACAAGAGTTGATATTTAAAAGTGATATAACACCCATTTCCCTGATGAGTTGCCAGGGATGGACGGCCCTTATTTCGTTTCTTTTCTCTCGAACTCGATGACTGAAAACCACAACGCCTTGAAAAAAAAAATAGCGCATTTGAAAAACGTCATTTATACACGAGAATACTATGATGTGTACCTTGTGTTTTTTCAAATTATGTTTACAACCTACAACTAAAATAATAACGTGGCAACCCTTTGAGGGACATGTAGGCACTGACACACTGAACGGCGGAACCTGCATTACTTATCTTATTATTCTATAAGCCTGTGTTATGTTAGTAGAAGTATCTGGGGTCCCTTGAGACATGGAAATGTTATGTTTTACGTCACCACTATGCAGAACGTAGACAACAGCGAGCTATCAGATATCAGCCTGTCACTAAGGTTTTGACGTGTTGTTCTTCGTCGTGGCATTTTGGCAGCTTAAAAAGAAAACTCGCTAAAATATTCATTTTCTCAAATATTCTCGGAAATGTTTGCATTACTTTCAAAAAACGAACTCTGGAAGTTAGTCATTTAAGGACCGTCAGACTTTTTGCCAGCCAAGGCCTGCAAAATAAGTATGAATATCAATTACTGTCCACTTCTCTAAACTTTTAAATCCACCTAGTAATTAATGAACCACGTAAAAAGGCAAAAGAAAAGCTCATGTAGCCAACTGCCAAGTGTTCGTAATTGCGAGATTTAAAAGTACCCACCTGTACCACTTTTTTTTTTAAACAGGTATTAATTCCTGTCTTTTTGATTTTTTTTTCAATTTATTGAGCATTGGCTACGAGGCCTTCAGCTTAACACTACAACAAAACAAATAAATGCATTAACTACTAACTAACCAAAAAACTACAACGTAATAATTAATAATGATAAAAAAGAAAGTATTACAACAGGCTAAAAGTGTTAATGAGAAAATTAAAAATAATATTATACAAACTGAAATTATTTAAGAGTCCCCGTACAGTATTTGGTAAACTATCTGTACAATACAATACAAAACTATCGGTACAATATATTTACATCTGTCTTTATAAATAAATAAATAATAATAATAACACACACACTCACCATAGCCCCGCACTAGGGAAACCCTGTGTCGCGGTTGCCATGGACACACACATAGACAACCACAAATTACACCCAAACTCACGAGAGAAATAAATGTTGGCCATATAAATATTTCTCCCGGCCCGGGAATCGAACCCAGGGACCTCTGCGTGGCAGTTCGGTTGGTAACCGTTCGGCCACGGAGGCAGTTTCTTCTTTTTGATCTTTTTTCGTTATGTTCGTCTCGAAAATAAGTTCTAGTGAGAAGAGCGATAATGAAAATAAATATTTATGGATACACAATAAACCGCGTCATCGGAAGTTCAGCAGATGCAGAGATTAAACGTGTCTGGAAGAACTATGTCAAATATTACTTTTAATTTTAAATTTAACTTTTTTTTTCTTTTTGAACTATAGCATCTTTTTCTCTTTAGACTTTTATTATTTCCTCGTATTGTTCGAGAAAATCACTATATAAGCCTCGACCGGAACGAGAATTGCTTGACTCAAATTAACACAACACACACTCGTCCAGCAATCTCTTACTTCCCGGCCTTTGCAATAATGTATTATTTCGCTTCTCATGCTTTGAAAGTACGTCAATATAGCCATACGTAGCGGGAATAAAATACATAATTTAATCCCTAGAAAATAAAAAGTACCTAGATTTTTAATTTGCTTCGAGTGACATAGACAAAGTCAAACGTGAGTGGCGAGTCTTAACGGGATCCCACGATCCGGCTGGTGCATGAGGATGCATACACTGGTTTTTAACTGGTAGGCCCTCCGAGAACCCATAGGGCGAGCTTACATCTGAACTTCGGCAGATATATTGAATCCATGGCCAAAAATGCAGCCAAGAAACTTGGCATCCTTTCCAAGATGAGGCGTTACTTCATACCGGGACAGTTGCTCCAGCTATACCAAGCACAAGTCCGGTCGTGTATGGAGTCCTGCTGCCACTTATGGGATGGCTCTGCTAAATACCAACTGGCCACCTTGGATTCAATAGACAAGCGTACTAAGAGCCTTATAGGTGACTCGGAATTAGTAGAGGCGAAGCTGCAGAGCCTTGAACACCGCAGCAGAGTTGCCAGCTTATAGGTATTCTACAGGATATATCACTGAGAGTTTGCGATGGACTTGCATAATTTGATTCCGCCTTCCCCTTTCCATCATCGGGGGACTAGACGTGGGTTGGGGTTCCACCCTTATGTTGTGGATATTCCCCGGATTCACACGAAGCGTTTCGCTTCTTCGCCCCTTCTATGGCGAGCGGCTAGGGAGTGGAATTGCCTGCCTGCGGACTTGTTCCTCGAACGCCATATCTTGGACCTTTTCAAGCCGAGAGTGAATAGGTATTATTTAAGTGTGCCTGCTCATTGTCACTTTCCATCAGGCGAGATGGAGGTCAATGCGCATTTTATAAAAAAAAACATCGCCGGGTGAGTCCCATAACCCCGCCGTGTCATCGCCCGTGGCGGGGTATGCGTAACGCATTTTCCTATATATAAAAAAAAGAACAATAATCTCAGTACAGGGTACTAAAAAAACCGACCTCAACTTATTATTATACAGAACTTGACACTGGAGATTATAAAAATCGGTTCTCACTACTCAAAGTATATTGAGAGAAAAACGCCTTGAATTGGAGAAATAGCAAAATCAACCATTAAAATAATTGCTCCTAAATTAAAGTTAGGAGCTATTTATAAAAATGCATCTTCATGCGTGAACAGCCACCCTTAGAGGTGGATGATTTTCTTCAAAATGAAATGGGACCACTGTGGAAGTACTCCCTTTCCAACAAAAAAACAATCACGAAAAACGGTTCACAAATACCGGAGTTATAGCGTAACATACATACAAAACCTCCTCCTTTTTTAAGTCGGTTAAAAAACAGCCAGTGCTTGCTTACTCGTTTGGCCCAAAAGGTAAAGTTTAATAAGTGAAACAATATAATTGTTGCTTGTGTCTAATTTTATTTACTTAGTACCTAAGTGTTGTCTACAATTATTATTATAGATATTATATTATGTAATTAGTTTACGTTTGGTGTTATGCTTTTTAAATTACTTGTTTATTATTCATATTTATTACTTAGGGCTTAAGTCCGTAAATTTATACATATTGGGCCATAGATTTCCGAGATTAATCACTCTCCGTTTTTTTTATAATATCAAGTGACGGGACCAACAACTCGTGGTCCTGATGGTAAGCCTATCTACAACACTTACAGTGCCACTCAGAGCTTTAATTCGCAAAGATCTAAGTGACACTGCCACTGCACCCGTCACCCTGAGTTAACAAGTCCCATGTGCCTGTAATTTTACCAACACCGTTAACCTTCAAAACCGGGACACAGTAATGCTGACATTACTGCTTGGCATCAGAAATAGGTAGGGCAGAATTATCAAAATGGACACGTATAACTGCAATTGTCAGTTAATGCAATAATAGTTCCTTACACCACGGCACAACGCATTAGAAAAATTCATTTCACTGCTAAATCACCCAAAACTCGAAGTAGCACAAAGTTTTGTAATATACATCATAGATAATGCCTGCGTTTCTATATATGTACACATGTAGAATAGAGAATTCCGTCGAACTTTGTCTATGTTATTGACTGCGATCGTAAACCACGACCCTTAAATAATTTTGATCGACACATCTCCGCCCGAGACTGACTTCTGACTGCTCGCATTAGGTTTGTTTTTGATAATAAAATAATATTTCAAATAAACGGCAATGTAGATGTTTCTTGTTGTTAATGGTATTATTATTTTATTTTCATAATATACAGGTAAGGTACAATAGAAGTTTTAATACTAGAAAGTAAAACTAGAATTAAATTATATTAATAAAATTGGGTCTCCGCGGCAAGGTGCCCAAGATGCTGGCAGCGTTCTATTTTCTAGCTATGCTAATGCATTGAGCAAGCAGTCGGCCCTTGGGTTTCCTAGATAGCCTATTAATTTTATTTTAATAATTTTAATTTTTAAAATAATTCTCGGAGAAAATTTTGTACAGATGACCCCAAGGGTCAATTATTTCTTGTTGTTAAAGATTGAACAACACGAAGAGAACATCCTTCGAGTCAAATTTGTTGGGCGCAATTGTTTTGCAAAGTGCTCATTTGTAAGGCAGATTCCCCTGAGAAGAATGACCAAGAAACTCTAACACATTTTCATACTTAACTTAAACATGTTAGATCAAGTCGACCTGCGAGAACTAAACGGGTCACGTCCACGGATTTTTAAACGACTTAAAAAGAGGAGGTTACGGCATTTGTGAACCGATTTCGACGAGTCTTTTTCTGTTGGAAAGTGGATACCTCAATATTGGTCCTATTTTAATTTGAATAAAATATTATACCTCTAAAGGCAAGCTAGAGGATGAATTAGGTTTCCCACACTTTAAGGTAACCGATTGCAATATCACTTGGCAAATAGATATAGTTAAAAAAAAGTAACAAATCACCCTATTACGCAGACGTTGTATAATAACCTTATAAAGTCGCTGCTACACTTCAGAACGCGCTCGACCGTTATCGTAGATAAACACCAGTCGAAAACGCGAAAAAATGCATAATTGTGCCATTACAAACTGCAAAAGCACCATAACTGTAGGTAAACTAGTAAACAGGGACGTGTCCTTCCACGGGCAAGTGATTTTGTAATTAGAAGATACATAATTTATTTTAAAAACAATTATTTTGGTTTTGTATGAATTTCGAGAAAACAAATATGCAACCGAGTGTATGTATGAGCCAATGAGTGCGATATATTTGTGATCCTTTGTTAATACGCCATGAATATCGAACGAAAGCACTTTTGTATAATGCATGTTTCGTGGTACGGCCGTTTGTACATTTCTTTGGCCAAATTTAACATTTAGTGATGTATACGTTAGGCAACACTGTTCTCGATTTTGATCGATATTGAAAACAAAGGGACGAAAATAGCAATATTCTACAACTGTTTTGTTATAACGTTTAGTAACGTTTCGTTCTTTTTTTCAGTTTTGTATCTAGTATTATTGTAAGTAGTATCTGTAATGTATGTGTATTTAGATAATTTTTGCAGCACATTGCCTCGAATGTCCGAATATAGTGACCAAATAATTATATACATCGCCGGACATGTAGTACGAGTAATACAAAAAAATATATAATGCATAGAATTAACAGTGCGCTGTCTTTAAAAAAACCTGGAGTTGGTCATAGGTATGAGTTCGTTGCTTTCGAGGACGAAGGTGGTCTAGTTTATTCCACCTAAGATGCTATCCAAATATGCAGAGTAGCAGAGTTAGAAATCCGAGAAATAATAAACAAATTACAAAAATTTCACACGAGGCCGTCATTAAGTAAACCTCTTTTCATTAATAAGATTTTACCATATTTTGTCAGCAGTAACATTTTCATTTGTCTTAGCTTTCATCAATTTGATCAATTACCAACAGAAAACCGTCTAGTAAAATTAATTAAGGGAGTCACAAGTTCATATATACACGTGAGTATTCATTATTTAAGTTAATCGATAAATCTTCTATTACAAAAAGATGTTATATAATAAGCTCATTTTATTGTAAGGACAATAATGAATGCCTTTCTACAACACCAACGATACGCCTTGCTTTCTCAAACTCGTATCGTATAAAGATTGATTATTTAGGAGATGGCAAAACTTTTTATTTATTTTAAATTAATTATCAAGGGTGTTAATTTGGACGCTTTACTTTAAGAATAGGTAAAAAGCCAGTGTGTGAATAGTTTGATTGAAATTAATAATGTACCCTAATCGCGACTATCCATAGCTATGATTTCAGAAGCCGCTATGGATTATATGGACGTACTCGCGACACCAATTCATTTCTGATACTCGCATGGCTCTTTGAAATTACCAACGCATTGGTCATGAGGCTCAAGGAAATGTGATATGAAATCATTCTGCAAAATTTGTATATACTGTCCATTTTTTGCATTTCAGTAACTTGGTGCTTTAGTTACGAGTTTTAGAAAGTAAAGCGACGATATTTATTATCTTTAGTTGTTGGGTCTCATCACACCTACCAACCCTACTACACGTTTCTTTTCACATAAAAACATCAAAGAGCTGTATAATGAACAGACTCCCGTATTACAGTTACAGCAAAGGAGTTGTAAATCAAAAGGCAAACTCCAGAAGTCCATTATAAATATTTCAACAAGTGCTGGAGCTTACTCCTTTAGGCGGCCCATTGTTTTGAATTAATCATCGTTTGAAGACATCGAATAATTTTGAAAGCTGGCATTAAAAGCGAGGTATTTCAACGCAATTTAAAATTGAATATGAGGACGAATACTTGGGCCAAATATAGTCCATAAAGAACCAAACAGACAAAGAAATTGAAGGAAGAGTCACAAATTCGTGGAGCAAGTTCTGGACACTCAAAGAAGTCTTGACATCAAAAGAAACTGATACAAAATAGAAATTCGAAGTAATACGTGTAGAATAGTTTTATTGTATATTGATGAAATATGTATTCACACATAGTAAATTAATATAGTAACTGATTCCTAGCACATAATAAATAGTATCGTATGTGACCACTAGATGGCATTGTATTGTATAGAATTTTGGTGAATATAATAGATGGCGCTATTCACAATTACAAAATGTTAAATTGCAATATCGGTTTAATTTGAAGCAAAGGTTTACAGCCAAATATATTTTATTGTAGATTGTTAAAATAATTATTCACACTTATCATTTTAAGTATTTGAATATAAAGAGTATTCATTTCTCTTAATTTTCTCATCAGCCAATCGGCGCGCGGCCGTTTCCGCCATATCCCACCATGCTACTGAAAAGTAGGGTTGAGTGTAGGGGCGAGGTGACGGAATCGGCCGGTGCTCAGTCGAGTGGTGTGCAAGAGTCCGAAAGGCTAGACGAGTAAATTACTTACATAAAGTGATTGTACTACGTTGTTGAGGAACGTGTTTTCAGTTACGGAAAATAAAGTAATATTTCTTATCAATTTGGTATTATTTCACGTCCACGAAGAGCGCTGCAACAGTTCAGAAGTGGGATTGACCATTGAAAGGTACGAAAATCAGTTTTATTTTCTCCTGCATTGTACCGGTGACCATAATTATGTCGTCCAGAAAACCAGACATAGTCGCTTATTACAAAAAACTCAATGTTTGTCAGAATAGTATGGAAAGAACTGTAATTAACATAAAATTGAAAGATTTATTTATTATTTATTTATTTATTTAAAGATACACCATCAACACAAAACAATATTTAAAAAAAAAATACACACAGGTTCACCATACAAGGTGCCAAGTCACTACAGGTGTATACATCACTAAAAATCTAATGTTAACCAATGAGATACTAAAGAAAATATATAATTAGAAATAAAAAATTACAGTAATAATTAGTTATCTATAATAGATATTTACAAGTTTCATAAGTTCAAACAAATTGCTTGCACATACGAAGAAACTGCTTAGTATCTTTTATATTAAAGATATCTATGTCGCCGTCTCCAAAGATAAAGTATAACTGACCATAATTAAAGCAAAGCATAGACTAAATAAGTCACAGACATCACATAACGGCAAATATGGCATTGGACAGGACACACGACGAGAATGGTACCCATGAGAGGGAAAAAGGAAGAAAGGGAGACCTACTTGGGAAGACGATTTTAAATATGGTGCATGCACAGCAGGCGGTTGGTATTTGTCGCGGACAGACAACCACTACCACCACATTAATACCTAACCGCACGCTGTTCACGTAGCTTTATGTGAGTGGCACTGAAACTGGAAAGGTATTAGGGGCACTGCCACCGTGCCCGTCACCCTGAGATACAACTTGAAAAGTATCTGTAATTTCACCAGCAAACACCCTTACTCTTACGAACCGTAACGCAGTATTGCTCACAGTACTGCTTGATGGCAGAAATACAGCAGTACTTCCCTGAACGAACACTTTTACAAGGAGCTTTATAGCTGCTAAACTTGCACTGCAATGTTTATGTTAAAAGAAACTCGTAAAACAATGTGTTAAGATAATTACTAAATAGAGTAACATAAAAAAAAATAATAAAAACCATTATAAAATTGCTTAGTATAAAATGTTTTAGTTTTGTTTTTTAGTGTACTTGTACATGCATATTAAGTAGTATATGAAGTATTTAAGGTTTTATTTTTAAATTTTTATTGAATTGATATTCAATTATTTTTATGTGAAATTACAACACTAGTTTGTTATAATTATTAATACAAAGATCGAATACTCAGAAAAAATTCCTTCGATCCGGCCGGACTCGAACCGACTACGTCTTCTAGCATACCGTGCCGGACGCTAAGACACGGAACGAACCAGCGGACCTCACGAGTTTTTCTAAGTCCTTGTTTGTGGGATCTTAGTATCTGTTTTTTAACGACTGTTTAGCCTTAGCGCCATCTATGAGAAATCTATGAAAGTATTTCGTCACCCAGTAAGGCACCTTTTCAGCTACCAGCCCTGGACCCCTATTCAGAACTCTTCGATATCTTAACCGAATGAACGATTCGGTTTTTTATTTGATTAGGTTTGATTAGAAACTATTTCGGATGCGGCTATCTTTTGTGTACTCCAAAACAGAGCAACAAGGCATTTTTATAGGATTTTATAGAATTTGCACGAAAGAATTACACAACCATACCATACAAAGCGAAAATGGCGACTGAGGTCAGATAGGTCTTTCGAGACCAATTAGTTGGCACGCGTCTGTCGCTAATTAACCACATCTACTGTATCTAATATTCTGTGGTTGATAATAAAACTGTGACTTAAAATGTAACTAAAAACAAGTATGAAAATTACTAACAAATTAAAATTGTTTTAGAATTGATATTCGATTATTTTTATGTCAAATTACTCTAGTAGTTCATTCGAACACTCAGAAAAAATTAATTCGATCCGGCCGGATTCGAACCGACGTCTTCTAGCGTACCCTGTCAGACGCTATACCAACTAAGCCACGGAACGAACCAGCGCACTTCACGAATTTTTCTATATGCTAGCGTTGTATCATTGTATTTGTTTTTTCAACGACTTTTAAGTCGTAGTGCTATCTATGAGAAATTTCTTATATTTCGTCTCCCAGTTAGATACCTTTACAGCTACCAGCACCGGCTAGAGATGTCACTAGTCATTGTATTTAAATTTTTTTGAATTAATATTCAATTATTTTTATGTGAAATTTAGAAAGATTTTATTAATTTTTATTTTTTAAATTCTTCAAGCTTCTTTGTAGCTCGTGACGCTGTTTCGCTCATTATATTAATTTAGTTTTTGCTAATGGAACTCCAGGTCCGTAAGTGTATCAATTTTGGTTTATTATTGTCTGTTAATGACTGCTTGTTTCGCTGAAATAAATAAAAAAAATTAATCTTTTGCATTGCAAGCATCGTTTTAAGGCGTAATTAGGTTTAGTGGATATTAATCGATCGCCTCGATTCTCGATTTGTCATCGAATGACGGAAAGATCGAAGATCAATCTACGTTCTTGTGTGTACATTTTAAAAGCTACTTGAGTGCCCTCTGTATTAATTACTAAATCAACGGTCTATAGACGATCCATCGTCGATTGATCGCTTCAATCGCTGCTTCCGTGGCCGAACGGTTACCATCCCGGAAAGCCACGTAGAGGTCTCAGGTTCGATTCCCTTGCAGGGAGAAATATTTGTAAGGCCTAGGTACAACTATGTCTCTCGGGAGTTTAAGTGTAATAATAATAATAATAATAATAATAATAATAATCACCGACATGTGGGATGTGGCCTCCACTGAAATAATCCCAATTGTTTTGTCCGCAAATGGGTTAATTCCAGTCAGCCTTTCTAACAGCTTGAGGCGGTTGGATTTCTGTGGCGTGTCGCTTCCAGCACAAATGCAGAAGGCGGTCCTGCTCGATACGGCACGTATTGTTCGCCGATTCTTGGACCTGAGTCCCTGACCCCGGCCGACTGTGCCATTGCCGGGAAATACCGCCTCTCCCATTTAAAAATTCATTTAATAATTAATTAATTTTTTACGCCTTGGGAGAGGCGAGAGTTTAAAATAAATACGAAAATAATAATAAATTTATTTCCTTCACACACAATTTCAACCATAATTAAACATTCTTAAGTAATAAAACATTTGTTGTCTGTGAAGGCTGGAGCCTAAACTAGGATACCCTGTGCTATAGGTCTCCAGGCCTCCGCCTACGGATAAAGTATCAATAAAACATTGGCTGCGTCACGAATAATTGCTGAGAGAAAGATACTCAAAATTTGGTTTATACAAATCAAAAAATTATAAATATAAATAAAATTCAAAACTAGAGGGCAAGTATTTTGTTGTGGGTGTGTGAGAGTGTGTGTTTGTGTGTGTGTGTGTGTGTGTGTGTTTGTGTGTGTGTGTGTGTGTGTGTGTGTGTGTGTGTGTGTGTGTGTGTGTGTGTGTGTGTGTGTGTGTGAGTGTGTGTTTGTGTGTGTGGGAATTAACTATAACGCAACATGAAGGAGGTTTTCGGTTTCCTCATATGACAAAGTCAATAGCCTTTTAGTGACCACGTTCTTACATTCAAACTTGTTTAGAGGATAAATATGCAAATCACCATTACATTCGTTATATAAGAAGGGCCCTAGGAAGCCGAAGAAGTGATGGGCAAAGGATGTAGACCACGACGAATAATGGCACACACGATCACGGCGTCGAAAATTAACTATATCCGAGATCGATCGTAAGATGTCTGCGAATGTACCCTCAGGATGGTGTACAGAACAAATAGTTGGCGTACGGATAGAACTTGCCAATCTCGGAAAAGTTCTCGAGTTGGAAAAAGGAATGGTCGGAATGACGCCACTTTCAAATCCGCTCGTTGAGCCACTTCCAGTTTCATAAGAGTCGTTTTTGCTACACCACCCCAGGATGAAATGCAGTAAAGAAGAATGGTTTGACACGTAGCAAAGTATACCATCCTAAGAACATCAAAATCGGCTATATGACGTAAAGTTTTGAAAACTACTATTAACTTTCGAACACGGTTAGAGAGAGAATTAATATGATTTTTAAAATTAATATGTTGGTCAATATTTATACCCAAATATTTGAACTCTTGGACGGATTGCAGAGCGGGGCACCGGCATCCACCACGATTACAACTAACAGGAGAGTCATGAGCAATGAGTGTGTGGCCAATAGTAGGCAGCGAATTAGAGCGCATTCCAAATACCATATATTTGGTTTTTTGTGCGTTTAAAGTTAACAGATTACAGTTTAACCAACCTAGGATAGAGTTGAGCCCTATTTGAGCACATTGAAAAACTTCCTGCCAAAAGTCAGCATGGAACGAAAGTGTTGTGTCGTCAGCAAAGGATATCACAATCCCATTTGGTAACTTAGTTTGGCACAAATCATTTATAAACACCAGAAACAGAGATGGCCCTAGGATACTTCCTTGGGGCACTCCATACGATATTGAGAGTTTGTCACTGGTGAAGTTTCCAATTTTAACTTGTTGTGTACGATTGGCAAGATATGATTGAAATAATTTAAGTGTAATTTATGGTTGTTTATGTGTGTGTCTGTGGCACCCACGATACAGAGTTTCCCTAGCGCGGGGCTATGAGTGTGATAGGTAGATAGATAAACACATGATTCACTGATACTCGTATAACACAAATACAGATTAAGCATAAAACAAAAAACAAAACATGATTGTCATATAGTGAAACGGCGCTGACTCAGCATATGCCAAAATTTCTTAAGGCGCTGGTTTTCAATCAGGATCAACGAGAGGGATTAAGTTATTTGAAAGTAAACATATAACAACTGTGCGTAAAGTTATAGAGAATAATAATATACATAGTGAAGTGTAAATAGTGCATCTCAAATAACCTGTTTGACATGTAAGTGCATTAGCGAATGTGAATATAATTGTAGCTGTAGGAGAGTGTCTTATCGATAATAATAATGTGCCCACATTATTATTATCGATTTCAATTTTCACATTATTATTATTTTATGAAACTACTTTTCAAGCAAACCAACGTTTCGGGCCTTTTACATGTGCAATGGTCTGAGTGATATGGCAAAGTTATCAATGTCTAATATTAATTTAAACCAAATGATCCTATCGAACGATCGATTTCTATCGGATACGAAATGTAGAAATGATAGAAACTTAAGAATATAAGAAGATAGTTTATTTCAACAATATGATTTTTTATTAAAATAATGGTTGAACGATATGTTGGTTTGTTTGAAAAAACAAATATACGCGATTTAAACCCGAAAAAATAAAAAATAGTTTCATTTCTTATTAATTACGAAATTTTAACAAAATTGTTTGTATTGCTTTTTTAATTACCTACTAGTTTGTGAAAAAGATGACATGCTTCATCCATTCAAAGTGCACTGCCGTTCTTATTTAGAAAAAATTGTTTCAGGACCTCCTCATATAATTGGATTACACGAGGAGGAATAATGTTAAGTGATGGGACGAACAAGTCGTCCGCCTGATGGTAAGCGACATGCCTGTCCATAATAATTACAGTGTCCTCAGAACTTAAAATCGCAAAGATCTGAAGGGCACTGCCACTACGCCCGTCGCCCTGAGACATAAGTTGACAAGTCCCATGTGCCTGTAATTCCACCAGCACCCTTACCCTTCAAAACCGTAACACAGTAATGCTGACATTACTGCTTGGCGGTAGTAATTGGTAAGGTTAATTATTATAGGTACATTATTACGTAAATATTGAAGACATTGCGAATGTAAGCGTCCATAGTAGCCTAATTGTTTGACCTACCGCCTTTTAAGCAGAAGGTCGTGGGTGCGAATCCAGAGTCGTACCTCTGAGTTTCTCGGAATTTATGTGCGTTAAGAAAAAACTTCACAAGAAGAAGGTTCACAACGCTCGGAAGTCCCCAACCAGCATTGGGCCAGACCCGTGCCCAACAGTGGGACCCATAATTGGGTTGATGAGGATGTGCGTCCGTGTCGCGCTGCTACCTGTGTATAGTTACCCTACTTGGTTACTATGCTTCAACTTAGTAATACACATACCGCACTGTTAATACAATAGTGTATTAACTCAAAAAGTGTATTTTATCAGAATCGATGAAAAACGACTTACTCACAGCGAAATATTATTAAAATTTATGTGCAGGTTAAAGTTTATTTATTACAAACATTTATTTATTACAAGCCTACTTGCCAAATAAAAGGAAAAAATAGCTTAATATTTTTTAGAAACTTATTTATTGAGTCTGTTTTATCCGGAACTAGTTCGCAAAAAAATTGTCTCATTTTGAGTTTAATAGATTTATTTTAAATTATTTCTTACAATTTTTTAACGACGGTTTTATTGAGGTATAGAGAATCAAATTTTACGTTCAGCAATAGTATAATCTTGAATTTCACATATTTTGAGTTACAACACTATTGTAATAGCAGTGCGATTACATTTCACGCTTTTCCCATCGATCTATGCCGAGACCACAACCTTCCACTTGCCACGATCCTGACACGCATTGATGTAACACGGTCCATCGAAAACCCACATCACAGCCTAATCTCGGCTGTGGTATTAGCTGAGTGGATCCTTTTTTGTGTTTCAAATTGTGTTGATTGTTCGTAATTTGACGTGTTCGCTTCGTTGTTTCTTTGTTTGTTTTTTAAATAAATAAATAAGGCCCACACTTATAACCCTGTGTTGCGGGTGCCATTGACATACACATAGATAACTACAAATGACTCCCAAACTCACGAGAGAATTAAAAGTAGGCCATATAAAAATTTCTGCGTGTCTGACCAGGATTTCTTTATAATATTGAGTGACGCGATGAACAAGTTCTGCGTCTGATGTCCATGACAGTTGCAGTGCCACTCAGAGCTTTAAATCGCAAGATCTGAGGGGCACTGCGCCCGTCACCCTGAGACATAAGTTGACAAGTCCCTTGTGCCTGTAATTTCACCAGCACCCTTTCCCTTCAAAACCGGACCCTAAGAGGATTTCCCCACGCAAAAAAAAGGCTAAGTGTTACGTAATTGAATAAAATATATTGCGTGTAAATTAATATATAAGTATATTAAATCAAAATAAACTACAGAAGCCTTAAACAGAGTTAATAGAAGCTAAATGGTGGCGTGGGTTGGGACGTGACGAAAGTTCAGAGGAAATTATTTTGTATACTGGTATAGTCAAAAGGAATGAAGTTAAGCCATAATAAAGAAACTGAGTTAATTAATAACATACTACGACTGGTAACTCGGACACAAATTATTTTTTTGTGAAACGTGGAATCTATCCCTGATTTTGGGAACTTTTTTGTCACTTTTATACTTTAAAAAAAGTAATGGACTTTAATTTTCGTAATAAAGTAGTTAATCTTTTATTAGCTTATTACAAATCGAGCGAATGAGTCCATTTGATATTACGCGAAGTAAATGTGGACCATATACATACGTAGGTACTGAAATTCCTATTTTGGCCACTGAACTACGCTCAATGTTAAGAAACTAATGGTCGTATTCCAGAACTCTACTCAATGCTTGACTTGAGTATGATTGCAAGAACTTGAGTATGATTTTCAATGCTTTAAATCATACTCAATACCAGTCCTGGCGAGATATGTCGCTATTCACTGTATTAAATTTTTATTGAATTGATATTCAATTATTTTTTGTGAAATTACTCCACTAGTTTGTTATAATTATTAATACAAAGATCGAACACTCAGAAAAAATTCCTTCGATCCGGTCGGATTCGAACCGACGTCTTCTTGCATACCGTTTCAGACGCTATACCAACTAAGCCACGGAACGAACCAACGGACCTCACGAATTTTTCTGTGTGCTTGAGTCGTGTCTTTGTATTTTGGTTTTTTCAACGACTTTTTAGTCGTAGCGCCATCTATGAGAAATCTAAGAAAGATTTATCACCCAGTTAGTACCTTTACAGCTACCAGTCCTGGCGAGAGATGTCGCTATTCACTGTATTAATTAAATTATTAGAGTTTCTTTTAAATATGATTTTATTTCCAGACTTAGATAGACCGCTTTTATTATAATTTGAAAAACTTAATAAATATATTTTATAAGACGCTAACGAATTATTATAACTATGATTTTGCCATTGTTCTTTGTTATTGTACAAAGGTGAGCTTATCCCATAAAGGGATTTGTTCCAGCCAACCTTTAAGCAGTTTTATAGTAAATAATTGTGACTTGTATCTTGATATTTATAAAGTGTAATTTTTATTATATTAAGTTCATGTTGTTTTAAATTATTTTACTAAAGCAATTCTGTGTCTACCGGTACATTTAATTAAAAATTGCTTTTTTAATTACGTTTGTCCTAGCTAACCTAATGATCGCGTGCAAACAAAACGGGGCCAAAAGAAACCGGGAGCATCAAACATAGATAAATAGAAATCGAAAGATGCAGAGGCCTTGGGTTCAAATCCGCACGCGCTCTGAAGTTATGTGGGACTTAAAAATGGGTTGGTAGTGATGATGAGATCAATCCGACGTATGCATTGTGAATATTTAGGGAGTTAACACACCAGTATCTTGAGCCGATCGGATAAAGCTGCCGACGTGACAGGCTTAACGCCATTCCGTAGCGATAACTATCACGTACCACAGACATATATCTAGATATGTGTCTGTGGTAGGTGTAAGGTTCAACTCACACTGGCGCAGAGTCAAAGCGTCGCGTCGCGTCCTGTTTTTCAATTACAACGCTTGGCGACGCGCGAGTGACCTCTCACTGCGCTTAAGAGACGCGCGTATTTGCATAACACAAATTTGAACCTTAGTAATGGGAAAATAGAGATGAATATACTATAGGCGAAAAACATGAAGCGTCGCGACGCTTCGACTCTGCGCCAATGTGAATTGAGCCTAAGAGCGTTTCGCGCGACTCGTATCAGGGGGGCTACTCTCGATCTCCGTCCGAAACAATTACTGTTAAATAAGTAATATTCGACAAAATTAAAAGACAAGTATCCAGTATGAAGCTTCATTTGCATCACGCGTCTTTTCATTTGGTCAAGTATTGCTTATTTGGCAGTAATTGTTTCGGACGGATGTCAGACGGAGATCGAGAGTAGACCCCCAGTTCCCAATCAGAGAAATGACGGTCCGAAGTGTCACAGGGATCACGTTATCTCATCAAGTACGTAACCAGAAATAGAGAAGAAATAAGAGCCATTTTTGCCTGGCAACTCATCAGGCAAATGGGCCTTATATCACTTTTAAATGTCAACTCTCGTTTACGCTGAAATCACAAATTGGAAAGCTGAAATGGTACAGCGCCAACAACTGACCTGTGTGTACGTCTCCGTATATTCCAAAAACATTCTGTATTTATAGTAATAAAGATAATACACTAACAATGGGGGCTGTTCCATTCGGTGGTGTGGGAAAAACAGCAAAACGTCTAATTACAAAACAAACGGAATCACATTTCATCGGTAATTAAATATTAAATATGTAATTTCTCAATTTCCGTCCATTACAGCAAAGCTCAAGTTAAACTGGTCGATTTGAAGTGAAACAATTGACGACGCCCGTCAATTGTTTCGAATTCGGGCTGGCCAATCGGAGCGAAGTTGTCACCGTAATGATTTAGCAGAATAGGTAGTTTTCAAATAAATTAAATAACATTTTGTCTCTATTTCTGGTTATATACTCGATGTTTTATCTCTAGGTGTACAAGCGATATTCGTATTTTGCCGTCATTAAACAGCTATGCAAAAATTTAATAAAAACTCACTTGAATTTCTGTTTTAAGCAAAGGCAGTGGAGTACTCATGTTAATTTTGCTTAGAGTCGTCTTGGTGGAAGAATTTAAATAACGTAACGTTATTAACTTCCGACAAAATTCAGTCACATCTTCCTTTACAACGTTAAGACGAGGTATTTCGAAGCGCACCTAGATTTTAGGAGATGAGGTCCCCCCTCAAATTTAATATGAATATAATCGTAACTTTTTCATTGAAAACAAAACCGACCTAAAAGTTTGCTTACCGCCTTGTTTCGATTTCCATGTGATCCTCTCATTAGATTCTGACTCTTGGTGAAAATAGGACTGTTACGGACTCCTTTGTACATTTTATTCTTTTCTGGTTTATTTATTTATTTATTTTGTACAACTTCCACTTACAGTACTTATAACTAAACATGTAAGTCATAGTCACAAAAAAGGTTGAGTCGATCACCGGCCAAAGGTAGGATGCGGAATTTGGACCACAGAGCTTTGGGCGGTGACCCCCTTCAAAAGTAACCAGCGGTTATTAGAAATTTTGATTAATGTTACTGAACACTTCAATATTATTTGTTCTGCTTAAGGATTCAATTACGGCTAGGGCTTGGAATAATGGTGTCCGTTTTACTGTCATGCGGAATTTGCGCTGACGAAGGACGTGATACTGGCGGGATAAAAAAAGGAATTTGAGCCAATAAAGGAAGGGTAATTATATAACCTCTTAGTAGATTAAAAATATCATTTAGAAACGCCAGTTTTCGCCCAAATATACATAAATACCCAAAATAAAGGGTGTAGGGTATATATAAGGATAGTACCCGTAAAATATACTATACAAATATCTCAAAAATGATTCCTAGAATCGTTCCAACGTTGCAATATAGACTTTATTGTAGGGATTCCACACTGCGACGTAGCTTCCAATTTACTTCGAATAAAGGCTTTATATAAAATTACGAATTGCCTGTCGATGGTCAAAAAACTAAGATTGCCGCTTGGTGAAGTCAAGACTTTTCCGAGCACTGTTACATATATCAATAATATGAACGTTAAATTTGTGTTCAGAATCGAATTTTACTCCCAAATCATGAACAGATTTCACACGGTTCAAGGTCGTGCTAATTCAGGATTGGACCTATCCGGGAATAAGACATCACTGAGCAGTTTTCAATATTCATCTCCAAGCTGTTGTCCCGGCTCCAAGCGAAAATGCTGTTAATATCAGCCTGGAGTAGATCAAAATCCGCGGTGCACTTCACCGGAAAAGCGAGTTTGACATCGTCAGCAAACCAGCACCCTAACCCTTCGAAACCGAAACGCAGTAACATTCGCAATTTTAATAGCAGTAGTGCTCCTTGTGAAAAAGTTCGTCGGTTTAGAAGGGTAAGGGTGCTGGTGAAATTACACGCACATAAGACTTGTCAACTTATGTCTCAGGGTGTCAGGTGCGGTAATAGTGCCCCTCAGATCTTTGCGATTTAAAGCTCTGAGTGGCACTGCAACTGTTAGGGACAGGTGTTTCGCTTTCCACCAGGCATGCGACTTGATCGTCCCGTCACTTAATACAAAACAAGGTAGAGGTGGCTGGGGCAGTGACTGTATCAACACTGCACTAGGTACCTTCACGTTTGAAATCCACTTTCTATTTAATATCAGGTAGAGTGGAGTCATCTGCTTGTCATATATGAAAAAAAGACTTCTGTGAACGAACTCTTACATACACAATGGGTCCTCCTTACATCGTCATCTCAGCTCTTTGTATCACCTCTCTCCTCTTGTATCTTATCATTTTTTTTATTTTACTTGTATTTAAATTTGAATTGTACCATCTTCCTTCACTTTCTCATTTTGTTTTCGTACCACGGTCACTCCCAGCTCGACCGCCACAACAATCAGAGCTGTTAATAAGCTAATCATGTGTAATAATTTATAAGTCTACACCCTTCATGTATCTATTTCTGTAATTCAGTTTCTCGGCCCATTTAGGGGTAAGGGCCTTAATAATATGTGTAGGGAGTGTTTTATACTGTTGTACCTGTTTTTTTACATTTACCTTTTATTTGTTACAGCCTTTCTTTAATCTTTACTGCTTTAATAAATTTTATGGACCGGAAGTTTCTCATTTCATTGCCGTGAACCTGTCCACGGCTAGTTAGGGTTACAACCCTTTCATTTTAGTCCCAAAGTACAATATTTATTTTTAAACTTGGAGTTTTCAGAAAGAAGAGGCTCACTGATACACTAAAGTTTTGACGATGTGTCAAAGACCAAGTTTAAGCACCGCAAGTAAGGATTGGGAGAATGCGCACGTCCACGAGTTTTCGTAGGGATACCATGCTCGAATTATAATAGTTAATTGGTTTCGCTCGTTCGTGCTGAAGGAGACTAAGTTATCGAAACAGGGCTCCGATATCAGAACTCTTCGATATTTTAACCGAACCGTTCGATGTAATTATTGAATACAAATATCGAAAAAATAAATTCCTTCGATCCGGCCGGATTCGAACCGACGTCAGTTAACAAACCGTGCCATACGCTAAGACACGGAACGAACCAGCGGACCTCACGATTTTCTCGATCTTTGTATCTGGTTTTTAACGACTTTTTAGCCGTAGCGCCATCTATGAGAAACATATGAAAGTGTTTCGTCACCAAGTTAGGCACCTTTTCAGCTACCAGCCCTGGACCCCGATTCTGAAGTCTTCGATATCTTAACCGAATCGTTCGATTGGATATCGTTCTCGAATCGAAGGTGTTTTCCGAGCTACTCAGAACATTCTAGTAAAACGTTCGACTTGGATTCGGATACGATAACAGCGTTTACGGACTTAGTCGGTGAAATAGATTATAAGAAAAATTTAAATCTTTTATACACATTTTTAAGACTTAAAATAAATTAATGAAACTTAATAAAATCCAGATTTTATTTAGAGCAATAAGAGATTTCCATATTACATTCTTACTTATAAACAATAATAAACTTTTATTCGATAACTGTGTTCTGAGAACGTTTGTAGCCTTTGCCGGTCGAAAAGTTCGAGTAATCGGGTGTCACGTCTTTCGGTTCGGCTTCGAATACGATAGTTTGACGTGAGATTCGGAAGTTGTGAATATAAATGAAAAGAAATCTGTCGACAACTGAGTTATCGTAAAGTTCTGAATCGACCCCCTGATCTGCAGAGTAAGCGATACAAGAAAGCGAAAACTTTCAGACGTAAAAACCGCTAGATTGGTTTACTTTGGCTACTTTCACAGTTTAATGACATTTTGATTTGGGGTAATGCCGCCGATATTAATAGAATATTTGTCCAGCAAAAACTTGCTCTTTGAGAGATAAATCTAAGGAAATGAACATTATTAGCAGATGTTACAAAACTCTCTATATGCTTTGTAATCATCGAAGTCTTATATATTTTTTATTTATTTAAACTTGAATGCACATAAAGTAATGCAAATGGCGGATTTAATGCCATCAGGCATTCTCTACCAGTCAACCGGAGAACTGAGTTCAGAATAAATAACAGGGGTGCATAACATGTCAAATGAACAGGTACGTTAATCAAAAAATAAAATACATTGTTTATAACAATATTATATAATACATATATAATACATTATATATAACATAAAATACATGACTATACCCATATATAAACATTCCATATACATAATACAATGAATACCTTTTTTATGTTGGTTCAATCTTTGCAATTAATATAATAACAAAACTTGTTTTCAAAAGTCGTTGAAAGACCAAGTGCAAAGACACGACGCAAGCACATAGAAAAAATCGTGAGGTCGGTTGGTTCGTTCCGTGGCTTAGTTGGTATAGCGTCTGCCACGGTATGCAAGAAGACGTCGGTTCGAATCCGACCGGATCGAAGGAATTTTTTCTGAGTGTTTTTTCTGAGTGTTCGATCTTTGTATTAATAATTATAACAAACTAGTGGAGTAATTTCACAAAAAATAATTGAATATCAATTCAATAAAAATTTAATTAAAACTAGTTTTTTTTTAAATTATACAACACTAACAACAAAACAACAACACAAATTAACACTATCGGATGTATTTCTTTGTGACGTTACTACCTTTATGGCGGCACACATGCTATTAAATTGGCGATCGTAAACGTGTATTTGTTCACTAAAAAGGACTAAAACATCTTCGTACCATTGACTTCGACCCTTTATAGAGGTGTTACTAAAAAGTAGCTGTGGCCAAGTGGAAGACTGTTGTCTCTGCCTACCCCGACGGGAAAATAGTGTGATGTATATAGTATGTATTTAATAATGAATAATTTCACTAATGTAACTACCTCCGGTGCCGAATGGTTACTGACAAGCAGAGGTCCCAGGTTCGATTCCCGGGCCGGGAAAAATATTTGTATGGCCTGTATTTATTTCCCTTGTGACTTTTTATGTAATTTGTGGTTGTGTATATAATTGTCAGGGTACCCGCGAGACAGGGTTTCTATTTTGGCGGGGCAAAGAATGTGTGCGATATTATTCCACATCCCTGGCAACTCATCAGTCAAATGGACCTTATATCACATTTAAATATCAATTCTCGTTTGCGCAGAAATCACAAATTAGAAAGCTGAAATAGTACAGCGCTAACAACTGACCTGTGTGTACGTCTCCGTATATTCCAAAAATATTCTGTATTTATAGTAATAAAGATAATATCTCTAACTATGGGAGATCTGTTCCATTCGATGGTGGGGAAAAAACAGCAAAACATCTAATTACAAAACAAACATGTCATCGGTAATTAAATATTAAATATGTATTTTTTCAATTATCGTTTCAAACCTCAACTTGAACTGGACGATTTGAAGTGAAACAATTGACGACCCCCATCAATTCAACGGGCTAGCCAATCGGGGCGCCGTTGTTACCGTAATGATTTGGCAGAACAGTTTTCAAAGAAATTAAATAACATTTCGTCTTCGTCATCTATTACAATTAAATTAAACAAAAAAATAAAACGTTTTTGGAGTCGATCGTTTACGGTTTACAAAAGTATTGTACAGCCACGGCCACATTTACACAAACACAATGCGTTTAAAAAGCACATAATGGCGTAAAGAAACATAGTGCAGGCATCAAGTTTGATGCCCGGCCTGGGCCGTGCCGGACACGCCAGAAATAGCTGTGTAAAAATAGACTGTTCAATGCATAGTCGATTGATTCGATCGGTTTACTCTTAACCTTGCCATGAACATCCCGCTGACCACATGTCCAATTTGAAATTTAAAATATATTTCGTCATCGCATTATACGTCCCACAACATTAATACAAGGAATAATATAATTGTAACATTTTCATTGAAAAAAAAAACCGACTTCAAAAGTTTGCTTATTGGATTTTTCCAATTTCGGTGGGATTCCCTCTTCAGGTTCTGATTTCTTGGTGACAATGAGACTGTTAAGGACTCCTTTGTACATTAGATACTTTTTGACGTGACGTGAGGGTGATTTGTCGATTTTGCAGAAAATATTTTTTTAATTTGTAATAGTCGAAATAAACCCGAAACAGCATCGTTGGCATCAGGGATCACCACGAGGGTACACCCATCCAAACAAACAAAAAATTTTCAGAAACGGTCTATCATTGACGGCAATATCCAAAAAATGCCTTATAACACACATACCGCCGAACGTATAACCTCCTTTTTATAAAGTCACAAATTTCATTTAAGGGGCAATGCATATAAGGTTCTGGTTAATATTCGAAATTTGCCATTTACGAGATATAAAAGCATAGTGAAACAAAAACTTTATACCAACCATTCTTTCTCTCTTTTTTCATTAGTAGGTAAACTTTAAAAATAATAATAATGAAATAATAAAAACCTCTTAGTAAATTGTTTTAATAACAGAATATCGATAATATGTCTGCTTACAAGAACAACACTATCTCAAAATAATCGTTAATAACAATCATCAAAATATACTGACAAAGAGGCAATCTAAAGTAACCAAAGCAAAATTCGGCAAGACTTATGAATAAACTACTTAAATGAGTCCAATCACATGAGATATTTGGGCTATTGTATGATTTATAGGCAGAAAAATAACACATGCCGGTGTAATGTAACATTCGGTTGATTTCCGCTTTTTCTACTGCCGCACCCCTTAATGCTGCAGCGACGCATTTTTATCAATACTTAATTGTACTCGCTGTCAATATTTTCGTCCATTTTATTACAATTCATGCGAATAATTCACTAAAACATTTGGCCAAACATTGGTTTTGACATTTGATGTACTTCCCTTTGACAACCGGCAACGGTTATCAAAGATTACTACAAAAATGGCAAAATGAGATACTTTCGATTCCCATGTTTGACATAAATCAATGTAGTGCTAACTCATTTGGCTTACGACGGCACGCAGTAGTTAAACAAAGGTAATAAAATGTTTTTGTTTTCAACGTCTTATGCATCATATATACACACATCAAAAAAAGTTTGCGATCAATAGCATAAGCTCCTATAATTCTTTAAATTTAACTTTATCAAGAAAAAATCTATGTTGTATGCTTTCTTTAAATAGGAATACCCTGTTTGAAATTAAAATATAAAACTATTTTTTATTATTTATTTTAAAAAATTGAGCCATTAATCATAATGTAATAGTGATAGAAATTTCATAGAAAGAAAAAGACTGTTTAATTAAACTTAAACAACAATTTATTATTAAAAGGTGTGAATTCAATATAAAATAACTCCTCCCCTGGCTTGAATACATGCGAAGATCCTCCTGGGCATGCTGAGGATCAAGTTATCCAGCATTTCCTGGGGTAACCTATCCCATTCTTCAATAGCGGCTTCCCTGAGCTCTGGAACTGTCTGGGGACGTGGCTCACGGTTCCATACTGCTCGTTTAAGAGCATCCCACGCGTGCTCTATTGGGTTTAAGTCGGGCGAGCCGGCAGGCCAGTCTAATCGTGTGATATCGTATTCTTGAAGAGCAGCATTGACTCGTTGAGCTCGATGTGCGGGCGCATTATCATCGACCAGTACAAATTGGTGCCCATGGTTTACTCGGAATGGTCTGACGATATCATCAATAGCAACTGCTTTGTACATGTCTGCTGTCATGAAGCCCCGATACGGGATCAAAGGCGTTCTAGCTCCAATCATAATGCCACCCCAAAAGGACACCGATTTTCCGCCTTGCTGAACTGTTCCAGTGGCAGTTCTTTATCTTTCACGGTCGCCTGGTCTTTTCCAGACACGGACACGTCGGTTATCTGGATGAGTGCTGATTCGGGATTCGTCAACGAAGAGACAGTTTTGCCAAATGTTTTCGTCCTCACCTTCTTCATTTTGCCGAAGTCTAGCCCACTGCAATCTTCGTTGTTGACGTTGCCGGGAATTGAGCGGAGCTCGCCAAGACCTCCGTGCTCGTAATCCAGCCTGGTGCAAGCAATTGCGAACGGTCTGCGTGCTAACTTCAAGCCCAGAGGCGGCCCTGACTTCTGCTTTTATTTTAGTGGCGTTGATTGTTGGATCACGGGCTGCCAGCAATCTAATATAGCGCTTTTGGGCAGCTGTCAAAACAGTTGGGCGACCGCTGCGGGGTCGGTCAGCTAAATTCCCCATTCCGTGATACCTCTGCAACGTAGCCACGACACAGGATTGGGATATAGCAAGTCTGCGTGCTATTACTCTCGTGGTGTATCCTTCTTCCCTCAAAGTTACTATTCTAGCTCGTAAAACCTCTGATAATCCTCTTGGCATTTTTTCAATCTCAACTTTCCGCGAAAAATATCTTGAATCGCTTATAATTGACTAAATCAGATTTCTGAATGAGCGTAAGCTAGGACTGAAAGCCTTTTTATATGAAAAAACAATTGAACGGGGTCATTGTTTTATGTTCTAATTTATTTTTAAATAAAGAATCTAAAAAGAAGAAAAAATCATAATATAATCTACAGTAACAAAAAAGATTTCAGTTTTTCGAAGTGATCGCAAACTTTTTTTGATGTGTGTATGTCAATACAGCATGTCCTTTGGTTTCCATAGTCTAAGCAAAAACGTTACTAAACTACGAACATAATCTTTTTTTATAATTTCAAGTGACGGAAACGAACAAGTCGTGCGCCTAATGGTAAACTACACTACAATAGTAAGCTCTGAGTGGCACTGCAACTGTTATATGTTACAGAGCTTTAAGTCACAAAGATCTGAGGGCACCGGCCACTACGCCCGTCATCCTGAGACATGAGTTAACAAGTCCCATGCGCCTGTTTCACCAGCACCATGACCCTTCAAAACCGGAAAAGAGTAATGCTGACATTACTGCTTAGCGGTAGAAATAGGTAAGGTCGCAGTACTACCCTGGACGAACTGTAAATCTAATCTACAATAACATGAACTTCGTAATCTAACTAACTCAGATATTCTCTATTTCATACGTAGGTAATCGCCACATTGATTAAGCTCTACCTGCTACTCATTTGTAAGGCAGATTCCCCTGAGAAGAATGAGCAAGAAACTTTAGGGCTTGATCTATATAAATATACATTGGAGTATATTTATAATTTACAATATTTTTTTTCGAATATCGTAGATCGAGAAAACCAGAGTGTATTTGAGAGATAAATTTAAAGAGATTAACATTCTTACACTGGTGTCACGCTACATTTACGAAAATGTAATTTATGTTAAAAAGAATAGTATTTTTCTATGAAAAATAGTGACAGACATAACTTTAATACGAGGAATAAAAATAAACTAGCTGTTCTTGACTGTCGTCTTCACAAAGTCATAAATTCATTTAGGGGCAATGTATTGCTTCTATAATAAGATTCCGGTTTATACGAGCCATATACGAGGTATAAAACTATAGTGATACAAAAACTTTATACCTTTTAAAGGTTATTTATACAGCTTCTGTGTACGCGAATGGCAGAAATGCATAGTAGAAATGGAATGAAAGATATGTACAAATGTACATACAGACTTTCTCACTCATTGTTCAAGGGAGAATCTGCCTTATGAATGAACGTTAGTTGTAACGACAACGACGTTATGATGTGAGATAATTATGCAGCTTACAGTGTCATGGCTTGTATATTTTGATGAAGTCGCTCACACATATAGTACAACGCGATTAACTGTCGTTCACGACTTTAATGACGTTACGACAACAGACTGTCGTGACAATGGGAAGAACTAGAACGACAGTCGTCAGACGCTATATAAAACGTCACGATAATAATATAACGACAGATAATTGCAGCTTCAAACGATTATATCGTTCAAACGACGAACCAGCTGCCGTACTGATAACACACACAACACACAACACACACACACATACACACACACACACACACACACACACACAATTATTTTTTTAATGTTCTTATATGTAATCTATAATGCCGGGTTCACTTGCGTTTTTCGCTTGCTTGCGTTGGCTGGGTGCACAGCGTAGAAATCTTCCATCCCGGAGTAATCACGTAGCACACTACATTTTTTGAAGTCGCTAAAAAAGATTTCTCGATCAAACCAATGGATATTGTGTTCCAATGATCACGTGATCTAGGTTTCGTACCTGCTAATCTAAGTCTAGACACGATCAATTCCCTGTCAATCAATAGGCTACGAAGGCGTTCATATCATTCATGATTACAATTTGGCAATGGCCCAAGTAGTCGATCATTGTGGATCACAGTGTAGCGAGAAGCAGTAAAACAAATAATCATATTGGTTATAAATCATTCATTGTGCATGTTGTTTATTCGAAATTAAACAACATTTTTCAGCTCTAAAATCGCGTACGTTTGCTTTTTCAGACTCGGCCGCGCGCCCGGGACGCTCATTTAAGTTAAAACGTAAAAGCTAAACGTAAAACCAAAGTGGTTAGCTATAGCTACCACTTGGAACGGTTACAACGACGAACTCAAATCAAAAGAAAAATATATATGAAATCGCTAGAGGGCGCTCGAAGACGACAGAGTGTTTCACATGGACATATTCCCGTAGTATCAATGTAAAATCAAATAATCGCAATTTAAAAAAATTGTTTAAAGTTTTCGCATTCATTATTGGATAAATACCCAGATAGACGTGTCTCTGGGCAGAAGAAATTCGCTTACTGTACTCCTGCAGAATATAAACAGGTCAAACAATATACATACATATTCATAACATGTACCTTGATCTATTGTTTCGTACTACGTAGATTTAGCACGCTAATGTTACTTCGTCTTATGGGTATCCTGTATCACATGAGCACGGACTTTAGAGAGAGTATAGCTGACAAGGTACCTTCGCATACAAATATTTTTATTTCAAAATTATACCACAAAAGTTAATGGCTCGAATGGGAGACGCCTGTGCTGCTGGCAAGTACCGAGTCCAGCGTGTTGGCATAATAGCCATTCTAAAGGTGATCGTTCTCAGCATTTTGAGCACCCAGGGACGGACAATAACCATCCCAGTGTTTGAGTAATTATAATAATATTAAATATCGCAATACACTCATAGCACCGCACTAGGGAAACCTTGTGTCGCGGGTACCATGGACACACACATAGACAACCACAAATTACACCCAAACTCACGAGAGAAATAAATGTAGGCCAATCACATATTCCTCTCGGTCTGAGAATCGAACCCAGGACCTCGGCGTGGCAGTCCAGCATGTTAACCTTTCGGCCACTGAGGCAGCTGATTGACCTGTTTTAGTCCTTTTTAACTCAAGGTTTGGTGGCACCTTTCTCTGTCCCACAGTCGACAAATGGAACTCGTTTTCAGTGTTTGTATTCCCTCGTTTTACCAGGATCATATTGTAGACATGCAGGTATCGACATTGCTGTTACGGATGGCCGAAGAGCGCCTGGTGGGTCAGGGCAAGCGAGCGAGGAGGACGAAGCCGAGAGCGCCTGTGGTGCACTGGCCGGTACGTTGTGGGAGACACCATATTGATACAATAGTAGAAATGTCGGTAATAGAAAAAAAGCAAAATATAACAACTACAAATTTTGCACTGTCATTTGTGCGGTTGTGGCGTACGCAAAAAGACTTCATTCTGCTTATGCCACAACCATAAGTGACTGTGGCGCTGATTTTCCATGAACCCTGAGCCGAGATGAGTGACGGACGTGCGTAAAATAAAGTTAACTCATGTGACAACTAGGGTTTCTGCTCGAGATTTCTCGACTCGAGAAATCTGGCCAACTTCAAGACGAGAAAAATGTCCTCGAGAAATCGAGAAATCAAATTACGTCATCAAATTACTGAAAAAAAAAATACTTATAACTCTTTGCAGACAATGGAAAAGTCCAAGGTTTTTAAATATTTTATGAAGAACAAAGATTCTTTAAACGCGCAATGCTTATATGTCCTAAACAGATATCAATAAAAGGCTCGAGCACAAGTGGTTTACTTAGACATCTGCTAAATTTGACATTCACAAAATTTCTTTGAATGCATCAGAGGATACAGAGCTCCTTGTGAAAGAATTCGTCCAGGCAAGTACTGTCATCTTACCTATTTCTACCGCGAAGCAGTAATATGAGCATCACCGCGTTCCAGTTTCGAAGGGTAAAGTTGCTATTGAAATTACTGGTACATGAAACTTGATAGATAGATAGATAGATAACACGTTTATTCAGCACAAATACAAACAGAAACAAAACATTTACAATCACTTCACAGAGTATAACATAAAAGCACATAGAACATTCATTATACATTTTATACACATTTATACAAAACACATATTGCGAGAAAAACAAATACTGTGAGAAAAACAAACAAATACTATAACAACTGATAAAATTTTAATGTACTTAAGACTACAGTTTGTGCTGAAATGGCCCTGACTCAGCATGAATACTGTAGACCGAGAGAAGTCAAACAGTACTGGTTTTCTGCCAGTACCATATGGTGAGCGATCGCAGCCCAGTAAGCCATGCCACCAAAGTGCATCACACGCATCAGATATACATAATAATATATATATCAAGCAAAAGTGTAAGATGTAAAGCAAACAATGTAAATAGTGTAAGTAATGAAGGTAAGTAATATAAATAATAATGTAAGTTTACAAACATAAATTAGATTTTAACAATAGCCACCAAATACGAGTATGTATAGACAAGGAAATTTAGGTTTACAGGTATCAAACGCTTAACTTGTCAATTTATATCTCTGAAGCCCCTAAGATCTTTGCGATTTAAAGCTCTGAGTGGCACTGCAACTGTTACGGACGCGTGTAGCTTACCATCAGGCGCACGACTTGTTAATTCCGTCACTTGATATCATAAAAAAACCGTCCCGATTAGCCCAAATCATCTATTGCCTCCAGCGGTATTGACGACGTTGCTATACGTGTCACGACTGCATTACTCCACAAAGTCTGCGGATATTCAAAGTCAAAGAATCATTAATCCATAGGTAAAATAAATTTACACTTGAAAACGTCACACTTAAGCTACTGCTCGTTCACTACGCTGACTTCCCTGAGAAGAACGAACAAGGAACTCTAGGGATTGCTCTTTTCAAATAAACTTAAATGCCATGGAATACACTTTGAATCACATTTGTGTGGATTTTGGAGCCATGTCGTCGTTCCATACATCTTTATCTAACACGTAGTCTTTAATTTTGTAATATGACTTTTCAATCAAAATATTTTAAATGTAGTTTTTAAACTTAGGGAATGATAATCTTAGTACGTACTCCGGAATGTTATTGTAAAAACGTATACAGTTCCCCATGAAAGATTCGTTTATTATACCTTAGTTAAACGAAATCGTGGTACCATGAGTAAGGCTCTATTTTGGAATACATACGGGTGAAAGCCGATGCTGACATGATGGTCGAGTCCCGCCATAATTTGTGGTGAGACTATCAACTCAATACACAGGTATATATATGTACGACCTTCATGAAGAAGGACTTTAGGCCGAACGGTGTCATGTACCGACGTTTTCGAGGACAATTACCGGACACCCACGTTGCGTTACACATCGCAGTCCATGCGTGTAAATAAATAAATAGTGTTTTATTATATCTTGGTCTTCGTAACCTGATCATAGATAAATTAAAGAAAAATTACCTGATTGGATATATTAGTACACAGGACGCACTATAAGTTTCCGGAACTTGCCACTTACTTAAACAATATTTAAAAAGTAATTACAACATTTCAAAATGGAACTCTTTGACTGTAGAATACAGTTTGTTTCATCTGACTATCATTTTTAGATTTCAGAAATTGGTTGTCTTCATCACCATGGATTTAACTCGTGAAAATTTTCGTAGTATGATTTTCTACGACTTTAAGTGTAATTTAACAGCTCAGCGGAGCTTCGCACGGCTTCAAACTGCTTTTAGCGATGAAGCACCATGCAAGACGACTATTTATAGCTAGTTTGCAGAATTCAAACGCGGTCGTGTGAATCTCAGTGACGAATTTCGTGATGGTCACCCGTCCACTTCTGTGAACAACAAAAACATCGATGCTGTGCGCTGTATGATCAATACAGACAGGCATGTGACATACCATGAGATTCGGGCATCTTTATGCATAGACATGAGTCAAATACAATGCATACTACACAAATATTTGGGTGTGAAAAAGCTGTGCTTTCGATTGATTTTGAACTTGAATGAGGTTCAAAAAACGGATCGCGTCACTTGGTGCAATGCCATGCTTACCAGATTCAACGAAGGGGCGTCAAATTTGGTGTGGGATATAGTCACAAGTGACGAAACATGGATTTATAGTTACGATCCCAAAACAAAGCAGCAATCGGGCGTATGGGTCTTTCGATGAGCCGAAACCAACCAAAGTGGCGCGCGTGTAAAGTGCCTCTACGCGGATGATTGCTTCTTTTTTTAATAAAACTGGACATGTAGCTACTGTTGTGAATAGCCGGAAGTTATTGACAAACTCCGTAAAAATAACCGTAAACGCCGTATCATCTTGCACCACGATAATGCCAGTTATCACACGGCCAGATAGACAAATGAATTTTTGAAAGTCAACAAAACTGACCTTATGAGCCATCCCGCATACAGTCACGACCTGGCATCTTGTGATTTTTATTTATTTCCAAAAATTAAGAACCAGTTACGCGGACAACGATTTTCATCACCTGAAGAGGCTGTCGAAGAGTATAAAAAATATGTTTGAGAGAGTGTCACGGAAGAGTGCCACTCTAAGTGTTTTTAAAATTGGTTCATTCGTATGAAAAAGTGTATTAACGCTAGCAATTATTTAGAAAAGGTACCAAATAGAAGCTAATAGATAGCATTTTTCAGTATACACTCAGTGCCAGACGCCACAGGCAACCAGCCATCCTGACGATCACAGAAACTTTAATAAGTTTCTCAAAGATATCGCTGACGGCAAAAAAGTATTTTAACAAAGAGCTGCAAAAGCACACAGATAAATTAGCTAATTTCCGAGTCAGCAGACCTCGCTATGTCAAGAACGGTAGCCCCGGTGTGGCAAAAGACGCTGGTTGGAGTCCAGTCAGATCGAAGGATTTTTTCTTTGTGTTGTTCGGATCTTTGCACCAATCATCATCATCACCCCATTTATACGTTCCACTGCAGGGCAGGGGTCTGCTCTCAGGTGAGAGTGTACGACGTAGTCTGCTACGCTGGCTCGATGCTGGTTGGTGACTTTACATTTTTTCCGAGTAATGAGAAACTTCATCGACGTACAGGTTTCGTCGCGATGTTTTCTTCACCGAAAAGCTCGTGGTAAATTTCGCACAAAATTCCGAGAAATCCGGATACGAACCCGCGGTATCTGTTTGAGAAGTGGTAGGTCAAACCTTTAGGCTACCACGGCTACTACGGCTACATTATCAATAATAATAACAAATACCGTGTTTGTGTATCAAAAAAGCAATTCATTTCACGTTTACAACATAGTGTTGGAGCTCAAAATAAACTGGCAACGATACAAACGTATACGTAAACTAATCTAAAATTAATCCTTGCAGTTTACAAAGTTCACGGCACAGAGTGTAACCGGCGTTTAACATTGCCCCGTGTACGCACTACGAAACAGCACGTAAGAGTTAGTGATGCGCTATAATAGAAATAGTTACAATGTAATAGGTTATTCTTAATCGATACCCCACTGAGGCGCAACCACACCCCGGACACTCCATACAACAGTCGAAAGCTGTTTTGAATTTACCTACTACTACTACTACATTCAGCAAGGCGCTATCTACATACGCGCAAATGTGTGCGTGTGATGCGTACGTGGTCAGAGTTAGAATCTGTTGATCTGCTATGTGTAATTCTATTATTAGAATCCTGATAATTAATATTCACTACATACTTACCGGCAATATAAATTGAAAATTCGAGAACTCTTGTCTACTATATTACATCTCATTACATTGATATAATAAATCTGTATTATACCTACTTCTGTATTATATGTTAACGTTGGTGGTACAGTGGGAAAGGACTTCCCCCTAATCGGCACGTAGTCGAGGACCCGTACACACGTTCCAATTAGGAAGCGACTCAGGGTGCAACAACTACGTGTTACGTTCTAAAGCGCAGTTCCAATAAGGAAGCAGCGCTAGAAGCGTAGCACAGTGCAGTAGGTTCAACGGTAACGATCTAAAGCGGAGTTCCAAACAAGGAAGCAGAGCTAGATCCGTAGTAAGTTGGATTACCTTCATGTTCGCATCGCCGCCAGTAGTCATCCGCGAGGGAAAATCTTAACACCGCGATGCAGAATTTGCTATTGCGACGCCAATGCCATCTAGCGGTGCGTGACGGAACTAATATGAGTTGTTGCCTTTTATGTGATTTTGTTACACTCTGCACTAAATAAATGAAGAAAAAAATAACTCTGAGTGAGACTCTGACGTAAGTTTTTTTACTTACTTTGTTTCATCTTTCAGAAAACGAAAGAAACTCCTCTTTTTGTCTCGTTTAGATGATGATAAACAGCTGCATACAGCACAACACGACTATTATAAATAGTAACGTACAATGATATTATACATTAAGGTATAAATTTCGTAATGAATAAATGAAAACTATATTCAAATATCAAAGCCTTAGCGCGAAAACGGCTCGTCGACAGCTTTGTTCCCGTGCCGTCAAGGAGCCGGGAGTGGTGTGGTATCTAAAGCTAGGGAGGGGCGGAGAGCGTCCATTCTTGTTACTTTTTTGTTTTTTGGCACAACAGTCTTTCTTATTTACATTGCTATGCCCCTCAGCCTCTGTAGCATGCCGCCGCGATAAAGCTATGATATCCACATTGCGCTGTCAAATTCGAGTGAAAAACCGGCATTTAAAAATTTTATCACGATAGCTAACATGGCGAGCAACGTGATGTCATGTTTTTGTCGCATCACGAGGCCCGTGACTGATGGCTGCAAAAGAATATCGCAGTGCCAAACATGGCAGCAAGGTCATAACTCTCTCTATTCTGCGTTCTAGTTCTAACAGCGTCCTGAAAACGTTTATGGCTAAGTTCGATGCGCCGATGCTTCGTTATTTCGTTCAGGTTCCGGTGAGGTGATGGGGTAATCGGCGGCGCCTCGAGCGAAATAATGTGTGTTTTTATCTCTGTATTGTTGTTTATTGTTTTATAACTGCCTCCGTGGCCGAACGGTTACCATGCCGGATTGCCACGCAGAGGTCCTAGGAGAAAATATTTATATGACCTACATTTATTTCTCTAGTGAGTTTGGGCGTGATTTGTGGTTATCTATGTGTGTGTACATGGCACCCGTGACCCAGGGTTTTCCCTAGTGCGGGGCTATGTTGAGTGTGTGCGTTATTATTATTATTATTATTATTATTATTATTATTATTTAGTAACAATGCCTTGGATGCCAAATAAATTATTTATTTATTATTATTATTTACTTTATTCTCCTCAGCTTGTTAGCTGGTTTGAATTAATAATGAGAAACCTATTTCAATTTCAATTGTTTATCACATTACAAATTTAAGGTGGAACATCATTGACTTACAAATAAATGGAACATTAATTGGTGGTATACATGTGACGGCACAGTAACGTCTAAGGGCTAAATTCATAAATCACACCATTTATACAATACATTCATTTTAAACAATTGTTCATGAGAGATGTCGAAGCATTTGTTTTTGTATTATCATTGTTATTTGTCATCATATCTATCGTCGAAAAAATCATTTAAGTCACAATAACATTTATTAACAAGAAATGCGTTTACTTGTTTACTGAATAGTGTGTGTCTTTCCAGGCTTTTAATTTAATTTTGTATGGCAAATATATACATACATAGCCATTTAAAGGGGGAACGCTGCCAGCACCTTGGACACCTTGCGCTGCAATTTTATTCATATAATTTAAAAATCCTAGTTTTACTTCCTAGGATTTAAGCTTTTATTGTATCTTACCTGTATATTATCACAATAATAAACCTACTTGTCATTTGGTATGTGGTTATGAATTCTAATTAACATGGTGTACGGGTAAGACGTAACTAATTTAAGATTGGAGAAAGGCACTCTAAGCTTGTTTGAGTTTCTGCTATTTCATTTATCATTCGTTACACTTTTTAGTTCATGTGTCTAAAAGTTTAAAGAGAAATTAGTATTTGTATTTTTTATTGTCACTTTCTTTGTTCCCTCTGGCGACAAATGGAAAGAAACTCATATGTTACCTGGTGGTGACAAACGGGTATAAATCTCAGTTGTTGCCAGTGCTGATTTCCACTGGCGACCAATGGAATATAACAATCCCAGTAGTTACCAGTCCCCGTTACCAGTGGTATAGTTGGCGAAATGTTATTTACACCGATTCGTCTTATCATTAGAATACAATAGAACAAAATAGTGAGCCGTAACAACTAGTTACAACACTTTTACTCATTGACACTTAATTCTAAAACTTATAAATCTACATGTAAGTAACTTGGTGTAATTAGTAAGAAAAGAGAATTTTTTTGTCCCGATTGTCGCCACCTGGTAACATATGGGTTTTTCCCCATTTGTCGCTACTGGATATCACTCACCACTCACCACTGGCAACAAATGAGATTTTTTTATTTACGTTTGCCACCACCTGGTAACATATCAAGTAAAAAATCATCAATATTGTAGCAGCATTGAGTAACAATTTGTTAATTTGTTAATGCAATTTCTTAAGTTTTTGAAGAATAAATTATCATTTGCGTCGTTTTTTATGTCAATGTCAGGCGGTATTATTTTATTGTATATTTTTATTGCACGATAGTATGGGCTGTTTTTGTACATTTCTAATTTTGGTTTGGGTAGTTCCAGTTGATTACTACTTCTCGTCGTAAAAAAAAAAAAAAGTCGTATTCTGCCTGCCTAAAAACAACAAATAACTACAAAACTAGAAAATGTTACTATGCATTTAAACCATCGAACGCAATCGCCCCTCATATCCATTTAAACAGGTCGACCTTTCTAACATTTTTTGAACAGAGCCGGCTCGATAACTATTATCTGTTAATGTGTCCCTTGTTGACAAACCATAAATATACAGAATACCGCATACTAGTGCAAAAATAATAAGTAAACAACAGCCCCTATCCCATCACTATCGGCAATCAGAAATAACCGCAGGTTTCATAATGTTTGCAAAGCTAATAACAACGTAACGTTATCGTGATATTTTAGGACGCGGTCCAACACTACTTCACGTCTGTTTTAATAATATAATGCACTGTACTTTGTAAACTTCGAATTGATGTATTTCGTGTTGACTGTAACTGTATACTAATATACATATTTAAATTTTTATTGAATTGATATTCAATTTTTTATGTGAAATTACTCCACTAGTTCATTATAATTATTAATACAAAGAACGAACACTCAGAAAAAATTCCTTCGATCCGGCCGGATTCGAACCGACGTCTTTTAGTATACCACGCCAGACGCTATACCAACTAAGCCACGGAACAAACCAGTGCGCAGTGGACCTCACGAAATTTTCTATGTCTTTGTTTTTGGTTTTTCAACGACTTTTTAGCCGTAGCGCCATCTATGACAAATCTTAAGTATTTTGTCACCCAGTTAGATACCTTTACAGCTACCAGCCTTGTTTTTACATTTTTATTCAATTGATATGCAATTATTTTTTATGTACAATATACATATTATAGCCCAGGTGATAATTCCATAAATATAAGAGATATCAAAAAACCTTAAACTGATATCGAAAGTACGCTATCTAACGAATAAATCGACATCAATAACATTTTAAAAATAAAACTAGAAATATCCAAAATTTTAAAATAAAACTCTTACATACGTTTAATATGACATTCGTAGAGAGACTTTAGTTTTCCTATTGTAAGTGGGAATAATAAATTAACAGAATGACGAAACTGATATAAATAAAGTAATAAAACTATCTTTTAATTGACTAACAATATAATGGCATAGTCAATTATGTGGTCAAGTATACCCATAAAAATGAATAAATTTGATAAAATGGTTTTTAGTGCCGAACCACTCAGTTTCTTGTAAAAATCCTTTCATTGTATGGGACGATAAAAAAATTGAGACAGCTGAAATTGGTCAAGTTTAATCAAGTGTTTTTTATACAAAATGAATAAAATTTACTAATTTTTTATAATGCTCACAGATTCAGTTTATAATGAGAATTATTTTATTGTATTGGAGGAAAAGACTCGCTACGGCAGAAGTGGATCAAATTTAATAAAATGTTATTCATTTTGTATGAAAATTAATCTGCTGTCTCATGGCTGTCTCGACTTTTTTCATCTAATAGAACGAAATGATACTTACACGAAACTGAGTCGATTAACACTAAAAAAATTCATTAATTTTTATGAACAACTCACGCTTGACCAAATAATTGACTATGTTAAAAGTTATTGATGTCAATTTATTAATTAGGTTACGTACTTTCGATATCAGTTTAAAGCTTTTTGATATCTCTTATATTTATGGAATAATTGCCTGGGAATATTCACACTTAACATTACACATCGTATATATATATACGTCGCGCTATAGTGGCATGTGTCTCTTGGCACAGATTCCTGTAAAGTTGCAAAGAACTTTTAATTAACTTGTGTTTACTTTGCTGCATCTATACTTCTGTACTGTATATAGGGTGCTAATAAATTAGGTAAGGTTTAGTAGCTATAGAGCTCCTTGTGAAAGAGTTCATTGCAAAGCAGTAATGTGAACATTACTGCGCTCCTATAAGGGTGCTGGTGAAATTACAGGCACATGGGACTTGTCTACATACGTCATAGGGTGACAGGCGCAGTGGTAGTGCCCCTAAGATCTTTGCGATTTATTAGCTCTGAGTGGCACTGCAACTGTCATGGACAGGCGTTTGCTAGCTACCAGGCACACGACTTGGTTGTTCCGTCATTTGGTATTATAAAAAAAATAACAGTAATCAATTTGCGCCAGAAAGATCAAATTAAAATATAAATCAAAAACTTTTTGCGATTACAAAAATACGAATTGATAATTTATGGCCAAACATAATCATGAGCATTATTTTTCGTTTTAATAAGGAAGTGGCCCCATATTTAAAAGGTTTCAGGAGATAACATAAAAATGTCCTAATCGCTAAGTAGTATTGTTATTAACAGAGTGTATTAACAATTAACTTATTTTTTTAATTTATTCTCAAAATTAACATAGATTTAATTTTAAAAGATTTAAGATTTAAAATTATAATTAACTCTAAAAATGTCCCTACCTAAATTATTAGCACCGTGTATATAATTGATTAAAGTATAAAAATGTCATTATAAAGTTATGGCCACTTATAAAATAAAATAAAATCTTTTTTTAGTTCACGATTCAGGCCAGAAACTCTTTCAAATCAAATCTTAAAGCTCTCCAAATGGGTAGCAATAAAAGCTTCGAAAAGTAAATTAAAAATGAGCCTGTTCGCTAAGCTGCCGATAACTTTTGTGGAAATAAAAATAGGGAAACATCTGAATAAAACCATGACAGCCTAATGGTACCTACAATGGTGACCTACAGCTTCTCAAACAGAGGCAGTAGGTTCGCACTTCTGAGTTTCTCGGAATATATGTGCGAAACTTAATTTGAAATTTACCATTGAGCTTTTAATTAAAGAAAACATTGTGACGTCTATGTCTAAACCTGCACGTAGAAGAAGGTTCACACCCCACGGAAAACGTGTCAAGTCCCCAAGACGCATTAGGGCTCCTTCACATAAATACGATACGACGTAGCATCGTGGAAATCTACGACGAGTAACGTAAAAATTTACAACACGACATCGCAACGTGCAACGTTGTCGTCGTCGCATTCATTTGTTATTCAATATTCAAAGATGACATTGAGGTTGACGACATTGAGGTTGATTATTTAATAACCCTAGTCGAGGAGTGTCCTTTACTATGGGACAAAACATCAGAATAATACAAAGTCATCTTTGAGTATTGAATAACAAATGAATGCGTGAATTTCTAGGATCGGGCAGTGTGACACGTTGCGATGTCACGTCGTGTTGTGAATTTTTACGTTTCTCGTCGTAGATTTCCACGACTTGACGTTGCATCGTGAAACGATGCCGCGTCGTAGCACGACGCGACGTCATATCGTGTTTATGTGTAAGAGCCTTTAGGCCAGGGCCGCGGACTATCGCCTAAACTAGTTATGTAAATATTTTTCATTTTGTAACGATATCGTCATCCTACCTTTTATCACCCTTTTTACTGGTTTTTGGCCACTTCTTTTAAAATTCTGAATCGTTCTCGATTTCCTTTTCCTTTATTGTTCTTACGTTTGCTTCATTCCAACATCACTCTCATCAAAATTCGTGAAGCGAGAGGACGTGTTTATTGATGAAAGTCAAATCAAGATTAAATAATCATTTATTATATAAGATTATTCATATTATTAAATAATAGTAAGTAAAATTTTTACACTTGAAAACGTCATTTTTTAAGCTACTGCTCGTTCACTACGCTGACCTCCCTGAGAATTACAAGCAAGAAACTCTAGGGATAGTTCTTTTTAAATAAACTTAAATGCTATGGAATACACTTTGAATGATAATTGTGTGGAATCTATACTCTAGCCAAATTCGATGTAGAATATTTAATAACAAAACATTGCTAAGCAACCAAGGATAGCATAGGGACAGAACATTTTTTTTTTCAATATTCATTATTAAGGGTTACTGTGCTCATTGTCTGCTCTCGTAATTGGAATTTAAATAGGTAAGTAGGTAATTGGGTTATGTAGAAGTAATACTTACCTAGCTAATAAAGCTAATAGCTTATAAAGTTTACAAAATACCTATTGATACGTATGATTTAGGAATAAATATAAGTTTTTGCATCCTATTAATATTTACTGCTAGATGGTAGGTAATAGTAGATGAAAAGATACAAAATTGTAAGATTTTATTTGATATTAATTTCCCATATATTATATCATCCAGCATCTATTCCTAATTCTATTAATTACTGATCATTTTATGTCATTTTTGGGTGATTTGAAACTTCTGTTGAATAATATTCATTATAAACATGGCTTCAAGATTTTAGTATTATCCATAATCTAGTTGAATTTCTTAGGAAAATATTTAAATTATTGTAACTGTGAAAGAGTTTGAGATGAAAACCCTAAAAATCACATGTTTTTGTTTGTTGACATTTATTCTACATCAAATTTGGCTGGAGTTCTTGTTGTCTTTCCACACACCTTTATCTAACACATACTCTTCAATTTTGTGATATGACTTTTCAATTAAAATACTTTTAATGAAGTTTTAAACTTAGAAAATGATAATTTTAATATATTCTCCGGAATCTTATTGTAAAAAATCGTTAAACTTTTCTCTGAGAGAAACCAGAGGACCTAAACAGTACACAAAATGAATCCCGTAGGACATTATTCATCATGTACCACTTAGGTACTACTTAAACCCCAAAGCGAAAGGTGGTGCATTCCTCTGATAAATATATACTGCTTAAATGTCAAAAATTTTCATATATGCATTTTATAACTTAGAAACATAAAATTGTGTGGAAAATTGTTTATGCACATACAATTACATATATACCTATGAAGCTGCAGTAAGCAATTCCTAATACGTCAAGTAATGATAAACCTCTACAAGGACACCAACAGGGCTGTCAGGCAAGTCGAAGATGAAAAAACTAAGATCCGTACATTACTTCCAGGCGACAATTTTAACCACATAACTACCAAAATTTTTCTAGCAGCAGAAAGTCAAATGGCTTAGTTAATTAACCCTTTGGGCGCTCACTCGTAAGTTACACGCCGGGGGCCAATCAAGGCTTAACTGTCCTTGTGCTGTCTCTTTCTACTGACAGGTAGGGTAGAGAGATAGGGTATTCCACAGAGACTACAGTCTCGACGGCAAGAACCAAGGTACATCGGGCGTTCGAGCCAAGCCCTACGCCAGTGATGCGCCTTCACGGGCGTCTCTGGTAGACGCGGTCTTGGGTATGGACTCGCTGTGGTTTGTGGTGAGCTATAGAGACGGACATGTTTGTATGTCAATCAATCATTTATTCCATAGGTAAAATTTTTACACTTGAAAACGTCATTTTTAAGCTACTGCTCGTTCACTACGCTGACCTCCATGAAAAGAACAAGCAAGAAAGTCTAGGGATTGCTCTTTTCAAATAAACTTAAATGCTATAGAATACATTTTGAATCATATTTGTGTGGAATCTAGACTCACGTTGTCTTTCCATACATCTTTATTTAACACGTAGTCTACAATTTTGTAATATGACTTTTCAATTAAAATACTTTTAATGTAAGTTTTAAACTTAGGAAATGGTAAACTTAATACATATATGCTCCGGAATCTTATTGTAAAAAACATTTACAATTCTCCATATAAGAATCGTTTACCTTAGTTAAACGAAAACGTGGTACCATGAGTTTGGACTTAGTTCTAACGGCATAATATAAAACAACTTTCTGTAAGGATAATTTTAAGTATATGGCCGCTAAAATATAGAATAATATTCTCCTCCCCTGCGCAACTTGTCATAACTTAAATATTTTAAAGTTAAAATAAGACAGTATATCTAGAGCTCCAACTAGACGGCTAGGTAACAATTTTGTTTACTTGTTTATTATTATATGTATTTTTATTTTTTCTTAGAAAGTTGTTTTTTATATTTTCCTTAAGAAAAGTAAATAAACGAAATTGCTTGCGGCAATAATGGCAGACTTTTCTAGTTTGTTCTGTATAAATGTCTAACAAGGCAGTATTTCATACGTTGAATTTATTTAATAATTTGTTAATAATTTTTCTACTTAGTTACAGTTTAAGTTAAACGTTACAGTGCCGTGCCAACTATAGATCTCGAAAGACTTCTCTGGGGGACTACCACAACCTCTTAAAACAATATTACTTTAACTTTACATTGACTTTTCGTACCATGACGCGCTTAAAGTAAGCTTTTTATAATGTTAAAACTATGTTTTATTGGCAGCTTTGTGACATATATTCACCATAGATATTATTCACTCAGTTCGTACTATAACGCGACTTTAACATTAAAGTAATATTGTTCTTAAGTCAAATTTAGCAATCTTAAAATAGTTACTCAGACGCAGTGGAAACAATTTTATTTTCAAATTTATTGTCTAATAATTGATTTGTAATGATTAATAGTTATATTGAACTGATTTATTTATATAAATCTCTTCGATATTTTGTATATTTTTTTATTTAATAGTACATAGGAAATAATTTCTCGTTAAATAAAAATACGCGATGTTTATTTCGTAAAATTATAACAGCGACATCTATATGCTCCTTGGCGACACTAACAGTTGACACTATACTATAATTGGGATAATTTTTTTAAATTTATTAAGGCTTTGGCAAAGCCTTCAACCTAAACATGTAGTTTAATTATGTTTCTGTAAATATGGCCGCCACAAAGAGGATAGGCAATTTGAGGCGGCGTGCTTGGATTGACACGGGATTCCTTAAAACGGGCCGATACGGGTATTTTAGTTCGAGATTCGTATAATTTCGCGTTTTAATCTTCGATTAAGGCACAGTAGCACTATCCTATTCTACATTAAACTAGGTTTCACAAAATAATTGAAAGTCAAAATATAAACGACACTTTTCCCTCCAAAAGGTCCAGAGCGAATAATCGTATAATTGCGAATTAACAACATATCAAGGCTCGGCTTGTTTTATTTATTTTTCTTCATGAAAATGCGGAAAAGTAATTGAAAGCAACGAAATTTAAATACATTTTATTATTACATACTTTTCTTTTTTTAATAGTTAAAGTTCTCTGAATGTAACTAACATTAAGTACTTAAACATTTTACTACGGTAACACGATTCGGAACATCAAAAAAGAAAGAGATGGCATTATATAGTTGATATATCGTTAACTCTTTCCTATTTTTAGTAAGGAATAGACGATATTGGGAAATCATTCGTTCTTTCAATCTCTTTAGCAATAATATATTACTTTGTTGACAGGTTTGTCATGGTACGAATATGAGTAATATTATAATAGGCTTACTTTAAGCTTACATTGAAATAAGATTGTTTTTGAAAAGGTTATGGTAGGCCCCCAGAGCTTAGTCGCCATTTTCCCTTTGTATGGTATAGTTGTGTAATTCTTTCGTGCAAATTCTGTAAAATCGTATATAAATGCCTTATTGCTCTGTATTGGAGTACACAAATGTAAGCCGCACCAAAAATATCACCCGTGATGGTATTTCATATCATCGGAAAGTCTTATAATTATTTATTATTATTGTATTATTATTATATAAATTTTAAATTTTCTATCGAGTTCTTAGGTTTTCGCCATTGTTACACATAGTAAATGAAACTATTTTTCCGGATTTAAATCGCGTATATTTGTTAAAAATAGTTTCATTTACTATTTAAATTTTCTATTTATCGAAATATTTTTTTATTACAAGAAACAAAAGTAAAGCTTATACCCCTGCAATATGGTTGCTTCTTTTTTGGAGAACTGAATTAATAACTCCAATTCGTCGTCGTTCAGCAATTAACCACTAGATGGCAGGATATTGATTGAAATTTCAATATAAAATCAAAACGTCATTACTTGCAATAATAAGTATTGATGGTATGACTTTTGACGATATGCCGACAGGGTATCATTTAAATTAGGTATTATTAACAATCCAGAATTAGTTATTTGTTTTTAAATTTTGAACTACGACCAATCAATATTAAAATTTTGTAGTGTTTCATATTAACAATGTATGAGTTTTGGAAGACATCGGTTCTGATAGTAATGGAGACCTAAGGCACTCATTGAGGTGACGAAAGGAAGTACACCTTGAGTGTTACCGCCATTAAAGCATAGATGGCGGTAGTAGTGGTGAAATCTATCTAAATCAATGTATAAATTATTTGTTTAAGCTAATAAATGATATTGTATTAAATAAAATAGAATAAACAATAGTTAAGGTATATACACAATTAATAAGCTCGAACGATTGTATCACAATATTAAATTAGTTGTACTGACTATACGCTATTGGAAGGCGTGGGGCCAATCGCTATCGTTGACCAATAGCGTGTGTTGGCGCATAGTTAAAATTATTGGAGTGGCGTGATAGCTGTGCGAGCCACATTCGAATATGATAAGCGGTAACGACAAGTTTGTAAATCATTGTTCTCGTGAATCTCAGTTAAAAATATAATTTCAATTCTTTATTAATTAGCCAGTGGTTTTAATTCTGTTAAATTCCCTACTTCAGAGGTTAAATTCAATATTCTATAATATAAGGTTATGGTATTATAGTAGAAAGGACTTGTACTGAATCAGTATGGCGCTTGGCACTTTATTCCCAGAAAAATTTGACCAGCCTCAATTTTTTTTGTTAGATATAAGCTTGAATTAAAGAGCTTGAAAAAAAAATAATTTAAAAAATATAGTGACCTGCATTATTTATTTAAAACAAAAGTGTGGTAGACATGTTAAATTAATTCTAGCATCACTGCGGCACTAAAAAAAAGTTTAAAAGGCAGCAACACTTAAACGTTAAAATATTCAAAATCATAATTCTATAATAGTCAATATTTTTATGGCATTGGCCACTGGTGGTTAGCCAAAAAATTACATAAAAATCCATTCCATTTCGTGGGATTGCGTTCCGTTTTACTTTACATAGTATTAAAAATCCCTAACGATTTTCTGGAAATTAAAAAAAAAATAATTTTCACTTCTCATGCTCTTAAATTTCGTATTTATGCTGGGTGTAGGCTGCATAAAATAGAATTTTATGCTCTAGCTAGTGCATAAAATAAAATCGTCGTTTAAGACCAAGGCAATGACGCCTGCGCCAACAGCTACGCACACTAGAACTTTATGAAATAAAGTTTTACTTTTGTTTTTTTAATCCGTGTTATATTACAAATATAAAAAAGTAGGCAATAGTAATTCTAGAAAGTTATAAGAAATAGAAATGCATAAAAAATAAAAGCTTGTTAAATATAACTGAGCTTTATGTAGTCCGACATGAGTCACGTGTGGAAAAAAAATTAGCAATTGGCCATTGACTTACAATTATATGGACGTCGGGTCCGCGCTAAAAAGTGTCCGCACTTGTAAGGCGCTAAAATCGTATACAGAGCGCCAAACTCCGCTTTAGTCTTCATTTGTTCGACTGACAGCGCGATACTGCGATGACATTACAATTTAAATTTCGAATAGGTTGACTTGGGACATTTTTTCGTGGTTTTTGTATTAGACCCGTCGTCCATTTATTTGTAAGTCAATGCAATTGGCGGAAAGTTGTTATTTTTTCTTGGCAATAGTTGTGTTATATTTGTAATATTGCTGTTTAATTTCCTCGCAATCGAAGTGAAAAGCAGATGGTATATAACTCGTTCATAAAACCTATTTTATCCCTGAGTATCCATATATACTCGTCTCTGGTATAATGCCGGGGTTTATGCACTTGTTGTACAATCTACTATTGTTTTTAATTCAGGTTTTCTAGATTTTGAGAGCTCTTTACAAAAAACCAACTAAAAGCCTGGTTAAATTTTCCATTTATTTTAATACCACTAAAGGAACAACTCCTTCCAAAGATAATGGTAGTAGATAGCTACAAAAAACTAGAATCTGTACAATAGACCAAATGAACGGCTGCACTTTTTAAGGGACTTGGTTCCTTCCCGTTGTGATAAATTTACCCATGAAACCAAAAATAAATAGTTTAGAAAAATACTGTTTGCGCTCACCTTACCTCCTGTTTGTTTCGAGATTACGGCAAATACAATGTTCAACGTTGACTTACATTGAATTTGTTAGGACCACAATCTTCAAAGATTTGTAAAATCTACTGTTGTTTTACGCTTTCACATCGATAAAATGAGTTCGCATTATTTTTATCCTTTAATCCATTGACTTACAAATAAATGGACGACGGGTCTAATACAAAAACCACGAAAAAAATGTCCCAAGTCAACCTATTTAAACGTAGTGACATGTAAAGGAATATGAAAAAGCTAAAATGTTGAATTTAAATTGTAATGTCATCGCAGTACTGTCTAATTCTGCTTGCTTCGCTGTCAGTCGAACAAACGAAGACTAAAGCGTGAATGACTCATGCTCTGTATACGATTTTAACGCCCTATAAGTTCGGACACTTTTTAGCGCGGACCCGACGTCCATATAATTGTAAGTCAATGCTTTAATCTATCCTTTAATAATATATTCCATGCACAGATTAGCATGGTAGCTACTTCTGATGTGATCGGCGTGGCGAAGTTCTGGACCGTAATATGCCACCGACACGATAAAAAAATGCGAACTCATTATAAGTTAACAAATACAAAGAAAAAAATACAACTTATGCTCCTGATGGTAAGCGACACGCCTGTCTATAGTAGTTGCAGTGCGCCTCAGAGCTTTAAATACTGAGGGGCAAGTTAACAAGTCCCATGTGCCTGTAATTTCACCCATAAGTTCTTTGCAATTTTTAACTCTGAGCAAAGATCTTATGGGCACTGTCACATGGGCTCTGAATAGTACTGCAACTGTCATGGATAGGCGTTTCGCTTACCACCAGGTGCATGACTTGTTCGTCCCGTCACTTGATATTATAAAAAAAAAGCTTACGAGAGAAGTAAATGTTGGCATATATTTCTCCCGGCGGGGTAACCGTTTGGCCACGGAGGCAGTGTACATATTTCTATGTATTCAATTACATTGCTTTTCTTTCATGAATTATATTTTGTTTAAAATGTGTGCGTTTCATTCTATAAAAGGCCCCGTTTTAACGTAAAAACAATTCTAAACCGAATACCGCGAGAAGTCAAAAAAGAGAAAGCTTCTTTCAAAGCTTTATAACGGATGGGTAAAATGTGGTATTTAGTCCCCTACAACCGAATTATAATTTGATATATAAATTCTAATTATAATAAAACGAAGTAATTAGATGAAAGCGGTGGTAACCCGTTCTATCCTTTATGACCTCTATATCTAAGGTTATGACATACGAGCATCTCCACGAGCAATCAACAACCCTTGATGATACCTCGTGGAGAGGCTAAACACGTGTCGGGTATATTTCTGGTGGTGGTTTGTGACTGTAGTCGCGTTTGTGTTATTTACTTTATTAATTTAATTTTAAAATTAACTGTATTAAAAAAATATTCAAAACAAGCGCAGCTGTTTTGCACGATTTAACCATCACTGGGTTTGCAGAGTAGCAAATATAATTTACTTCCATTTTTGATAACACTTTGTACCGGATGCTTATTTTTTAACCGACTTTACAAAAGGAAGAGGTTTCAATTGGACCGATTTACATTTGAAGAAAATATTCCATCAAGGGTGGCAACTTAGGGGTTGAATCCGGTTTATTGGATTTCACTCAATTTCCGTATGCCGTTTTTAACAAAACTTCGCAAATGTATGTAACGAATGCAGCGAAAGAGGAAAAGCAAACGTTTGAAGTCGGTTTTGTTTTTTTATAAAGTGATAAATTTTCTTAAGAGCTCTCATGCCAAAAAAGTTTTGACGTTGGCTCCGCCCACATTTGTGAGACAAATATTAGGGGTTAAAGTATGAAATTGCCGTTTTATTGCAATAGGTTCTTTGAATTTTCATAGAATCTTCATGGTTTGAGGTTTTCGAATGAAACTTTTTTCAAATGGTTTCTGTGATTTTTTTTTTTAAATTTGAAACATTTGAATATCGACTTTCAATTGTTTTTGTTATTCAATTTAGACAAGAAAGATGGATACTGCGAAAATTCGAGTGATTTTTGAATACGAGTTCCGACGCGGAACTAACGCGGCAGAAACAGCCCGCAATATCAATGCTGCGTTTGGAGAGGGGTCTACTAATGAACGCACCGTGCGATTTTGGTTTAAATGCTTTCGTGATGGAAATTTCGACTTAAAGAACGAGCCACGAGGAAGACCGCCCACACAGGTGAATAACGATGAATTAAGAGAGATAGTGGAAGCCGATCCTAGTCAAACTACCCAGGAATTAGCGGCATGGTTTAACGTTACCTTACCCACAATATTGACTCACTTGCGTCAAATCAATAAAATAAAAAAATACGAAAAATGGGTGCCTCATGATTTGACTGATCTGCAGAAAGAAACGCGTGTTGAAACTTGTGTTGCCTTGTTGAACCGGTACAGAAATGAAGGAATATTGGATCGAATTGTAACATGTGATGAAAAGTGGATTCTTTATGATAACCGGAAAAGAAAAATGCAAAGGCTGACCCCAGGTCAAATGCCACAACAGTGTCCTAAAGCAAAACTTACCAATAAAAAGGTAATGGTAACTGTTTGGTGGTCTCAGCATGGTGTTATTCACTATAGTTTTCTCCGATCTGGTCAAGCAATAACGGCAGATGTCTATTGTGCCGAACTCCGAACCATGTTGACAAAACTAGCAGTAAAACAGCCCCGACTCATGAATCGATCTTCACCATTATTGCTCCACGACAACGCGAGACCTCACACAGCACGAGAAACCATTTTGACCCTTCAGGAACTGCAGTTAGAAACCATTCGTCATCCTCCGTATTCACCAGACCTTGCTCCAACGGACTACCATTTTTTTCGTGATTTGGACAATTATCTACGTGACAAGAAGTTTTCTTCCCAGGAGGCAGTACAAAATGCTTTCACACAGTTTGTGCAGTCTAGATCGTCGGAGTTCTATCGCAAAGGTATTAATAACCTTCCCATTAGATGGCAGCAATGTATAGATAATAATGGCAACTATTTTGATTAAATAAATTTGTTAAAAATTTAAAAAATAAACAATTTAGATTTTTCAGTACAAATCGGCAATTTCATACTTTAACCCCTATTATATGCCTGAAGTTCGCGTGACATGCGACAGGAGATGTTGAATTTTGCGCATTAAAAGTACCAAATTCGTTTTAGCGAAATAACTCTAAAACTAAACGGATTAAAAAAAATCCGTAGTGACAGTTCTCGATCATGCATAAATATAATTAATTATCTAATTTTTGTCCTAATAACCTGTAGCATTTCGGGGATGAATCGAAAAAATATGAAAATTAGAGGTCATTTCGTGATTTTTATCTATCGAGGAAACTTTATTGTTTTATGTTTCTGATTAGTGTCTATGCTTAAATATATCATGTAGTTACTCATACAATATTTTATTTTTAACTTTAAAGTGGATATACCCCTCTAAAATCAAATCGAAGATTAGGAATTTTTCCTCTGCTCCTCTTAATTTAAATTTAGCCCAGTAATTGTCTGGTAGAGAATGCCTTATACCATTAAATTTATTATATATATCTACTTTGTTGTACTTCTTGTTCAAAAAAAGTTTATGTAAATTAACTGCCAAAGTGACTGCCACGCAGAAGTCCCAGGGGTTCCATTCAGAACCATACGATAACTCAGTTGTCGACCGATTCGATTTTAAATCGTGCGTTTTCTTTTCACTTTTATTCACAACACCCGAACGTCAAACGTGACGTAAATGACGTCACACCCGTACGATTACTCGAACTTCACGACCGGCAAAGGCTACAAACGTTATTCAGAACACAGTTATCGAATGAAGGTTAACGAGCGTCCTATTTTTTACAAAACAAGAATGTAATATGGAAATCTCTTATTATTTTAAATAAAGTCTAGATTTAGTTCAATTTTATTAATTTATTTTAATGCAAGACTAATGCATTCTTATATTTTAGGCCTTTGGGTGTAATTTGTGGTGGTCTGTGTGTGTGTATAAGGCACCCGCGATACAGGGTTTCCCTAGTGCGGCGCTTTTAAAAAAGATGTTAGTCAATCCAACAAATAGTATGTAATAATAACCATAATGCGCACACTCAACATAGCCCTGCACTAGGGAAACCCTGTGTCGCGGGTGCCAAGACACACACAAATGACACAGTACAGATATTTCTCCCGGCCCGGGAATCGAACCTGGGATCTCTGCGTGGCAGTCCGGCAAGGTAACCGTTCGGGCACGGAGGCAGTTTTAATATATATGTGAAAAACCTGTGTGTTATTTTTTTGTTTTAATAATTTATCTGTGTCCTTCTTACGTTTGAATGTTTTGACTATGTCTATATTTTTAATTGAGTTCAAAAAAGGAGGTTCTCAATTAGGTTGCATTATTTTTTTGTTTTTTGTGTGCGTGTTATGCGTTTACTTCCGATATTAATGAACCTATTTGGATGATTCTTCGATGATGATTTTTTTCTCTTCTTTTTTGTGTTGGAAAGGGGTCTCGTTCAAATTTGAAGAAAACATCCCACCTCTAAAAGTAGCAAATTACCCGTTAACCGATTTCAATAAAACTAAGCAAATATAAATTCTACAAACTTTTAAACCGTTTCTGTAGCGCATCTGGCATGTCTTGCGGGCGCTGGCATGGATGATTTTTATGCCATCATGCGCAAAATGTCCACTTCGTTAGTACGAAGGGTGAGGGTTAGACAGGATGGATGCATCTGTGTTCCGGAGATTCACTGAGTTGCATGTTCTACGTGTGAGTCAGTGAACCATCTGGATGGCTGAGTTCGTCCTGTTTGTTATATTTGTAACTAATTACTAGGTATTATTTTTGTGATTGTGTACTAATCGTAATACAAACAGCTATAAGGTGTCATGTTACTAACTTGTATGGAGAACATTGTCTGCAATAAATCATATTTAATTTTTTTTTTTAAAGTCAGTTATTTTATTAAAAAAAAGTATTTTTTCATTTTCTTTTGTTTTGTTTCGTTTTTTTCTTTTGTGCTAGTCAAATGTATTTTATTTCTTTTTTTTCTTTCAATATGGAACTTTGAACTACGTAAATTCCATTAATTCGTCCTAATGGAGACAATATTTCCTATAAAATGTTACTACATTGTTATTTTACAATTCAACTTGTTCACTTTAAATGTGATTTTGGGATAAGCTATTGGAAAATCGTATTTACAAAGGAAATCTGAAGCCTCATTTCGTCTTAAATTACAATTGTTGATACTTAACGCGTCGTTAGACAAAGAAAAGGTATCAATCAACCACGGAAGGTTAACTTTAGTTGATTGTGTTAGATTAAACAAAATCCAAGAAACAAAGACGTTAATGAGTAAATCTCAATATTAAATGTAATTTTTCGTAGAATTAGAGCTCCTTTTGAAGAGAGTGTTCAGGGAATTCAAACGAACGGCGGGATATCATCCTTGCTTGGTCGACATTCCCTTCAGGCATACTAAGCGTTTCATAATCTTTTATTGCGTGCAGCCCAGGAATGGAATTCCTAGCCTGCGACTGTGTTTTCGAGCACATACAACCCGAGGTTCTTTAAGGTGAGACTGAATGGGCATCTCACTGGGCGAGCTCGTTCCATCGTAGATCCTATTTTTGCTCCAAAGCTAGTGGTAAAACAAAATACGGCCAAAATACCTCTTCTTTTTCTTTTTTTTTAGGAAAATCAACAGCCTAATACAAGTAAAATGTACTTAAGGCTACAGTATACTTCATTTTGTAGGTACTTAAGTGGTATTAGGATTCCAAGCAAATTATATGCAATTTAAGCATTGACTTACAAATAAATAGACGACGGGTCTAATACAAAAACCACGAAAAAATGTCCCAAGTCAACCTATTTAAACGTAGTGACATGTAAAGGAATATGAAAAAGCTAAAACGTTGAATTTAAATTGTAATGTCATCGCAGTACTGTCTAATTTTGCTTGCTTCGCTATCAGTCGAACAAACGAAGACTAAAGCGTGAATAACGCTCTGTATACGATTTTAACGCCCTATGAGTTCGGACACTTTTTAGCGCGGACCCGACGTCCATATAATTGTAAGTCAATGAATTTAAGTTAATATTTAATTGTTATTATTTGATTTACATAACACAAAGTGAATAATATTTTATTAAGATATTTTAAATTGGAAAACGTCGATAGTTCAAAATATTTATTACAACCACAGTTACATAATATCTTAATAACCTTTATTTTGTTTAATTATTAATACAAAGGCCGAACACTCAGAAAAATTCCTTCGATCCGGCCGGATTCGAACCGACGTCTTCTAGCTTACCGTGCCAGACGCTATAACAACTTGCTTGCGTCTCGTGTCTTTGTATTTGGTTTTTCGACGACTTTCTAGTCGTAGCGCCATCTATGAGAAATCTATGAAAGATTTATCAGTGAGTAATTTCACAAAAAAATAATTAAATATCAATTCAATAAATATTTAGAACCTTTATTTTGTAAACATTTTTTATAATACTACCGTTTCGCGTCTATGCATCGAGCATTTGTTTCTAATTTTGATATGTAGCACCTTAGAATAATAACGCATAGAATGATAGTTTCATATCAAACGAACTGTCACAAGTGAGGCAAAAATCAAATTCATGTAGGCTAGTTTTAGTAGTAGGTTAATTTTCGGTTTTAGTGAATATTTATATAAAAATACAAGTTGAAACGCGTTACTTCCTTGTGGAATGTGATGTTAGTATCTATTTTATGTTTGTCTGACGTATTTTTACCGCAAATTTCGTCATTTTTAGCTAAAATTCTTGATCTGTTCGCGGTGCAAGTTGACCTTGAGCACTGAAGGCCCGCCCGCTCGTGTAGGCCCATTGGGCACGCTTCAATTTGCCTCACTTAGCGTGTGCGGACTAGGTTTCTATGCGTTATTATTCTAAGTGTAGCACAATCTCACCATCAAATACTTTTCTGTTAATATTTTTATTAAATTTACTTTGTAATCAATTCCATAGCAATGACGACTTAAAAAATCACTACGTTTATAACATTTGCACACAACAATGAACGTTTCGTGTATGTATAGGGTTGAAATTTTATTTGTTTTTGAACATTATCTTTTACGTAGTTACATTATGGCGATTAGACAATGGTTTGAGAATAAGATTGAAGGTAGTTCTGTGTGTATGTGTACGCGTTATTAAATTTCTAAACAAAAGTTTAAATTATTCGAAGCTTCTGACTCATATTGCATATTTACCTAATTTAAGGAACTCACTCAACTCTTTCGATATAAACTGGCAACACATACGAATTTATGTCGAGGTTTTGTGCTTCGAGTGAACCTCAAAAAATATCGGGTAAATAAATCACAAGACAGTTAAGTTAACATTAATTCCCAAAGATATTCCATCTTATTTATTTTGTTTTTGGGAACAACTTTTACAATGTTTAAAGACATAAGACGGAATTTTTAACAATAATATAACTAATCACTCGTGACGTGCAAACATTGCAACGCAGACATTGACTTACAATTAAACGCAGAGCATAGTAATGACGCGAGATTGTATTGGCTTTTGAATTTGTATTTGCTTTGGAAGCTTCACTTTCGTCTTCGCTCCATCTGCGTATTGTTTGGTAATCTGAGTCTATTGGTATTGTAATAAATTAATTCCTTCCATATTGAGAAAAGTAGGTGCCATAGATACATGATATCATTCTATGTGGTAGCCATTTTAATAAATATTTCTCTATCAATGTTATCTTTCACTACTTCCATAAATAAACATTCAATTATCTCCCAAAAACAAGAGTCATGTTTTTTAAATCGGCCTGTTTATTTTTATAACTGTGTCAATGATAAGTTTAACGTTTTTAGACAGGCTACTTCTGTTTTTTTTTTATTTAGGTAACTGCCTCAGTGACCAAACGGCGTCCATTCTGGACTGCCACGCAGGGATCCCGGATTCGATTCCCGGGCCGGAAGAAATATTTGTATGGCCTACATTTATTTTTCTCGTGAGTTTGGGTGTAATTTGTGATTGTCTGTGTATGTGTCCATGACACCCGGGATACAGGGTTTACCCAGTGTGGGGCTATGAATGTGTACGCGTTATTATTATTACCTGATTTGGTGGTAAGCAAAGATGTAATCGAGGATTGAAATTCACCTGGAAAAGATCAAAGTATTCAATAAGGTACAAACCTTTGAGAGAAAATTCTACTACTTGCTTACAAGTAGTAGTTTTTTTATGATATAATAAAGTGACGGGACGAACAAGTCGTGCGCCTGGTGGTAAGCGACACGCCTATTCATAGCAGTTGCAGTCTCACTCAGAGCTTTAAATCGCCAAGAGGGGAACTGTCACTGCGCCCTCAGACTGAAACACAAGTCCCGTGTGCCTGTATTTTCACTAGCACACTCACCCTTCTAAACCGGAACGCAGTAATGCTCACATTATTGATTAGCGGCAGATATAGGTAAGGTGGCAGTACTACCCTGGACAAACTCTCTCGCAAGGAGCTCTTCTGCTACTAATAATCTTTCATAGTACTTTATGGCAACGAGGTTGGCATAAAAGATTCATAATTTTTGCTCTCGTTTGTGAATGACTTTACCACATGTTTTGAAAATATTCAGGATGGGAGTTGAACGCATTTGTCCCTAATATACATACATGCATTGCAAAGGCAGTATGTTTAGCTTAATCACATTACGTGTGTAACAATTTATTCATTTTATTTATTTATTTGTCCAAACACTTAAAAAATATTACATTACATAATTTCTTGACACCTTTAAACCTACATCTGTTTGTCTGGGGCTACACAATCCTCTTATAAACTTATAAATATGTACGACAGAAAAGTAACTTATTTTACTTACGAGTATAGAATTTACAAAATTAACAAAAGAATAGTATGTATACCATTACGAAATAATTTTGGATGTCGGTAGCAAAAAACAAAACAATAAATATCGTAAAATGCAACGCAGAAATCAGTCTTTCCACTCGCGTGTTATCGACCAAACCCGTGCTCGTACAGCATGCTTCAATTATAAATTAAGTATCTAACGAACTAGTTTTCTTAAAGTAATTTTAAATTGAACGAAAGGTTGTTTTTGTTTAATTTCAAAGTGTTAATTAGCCTTGGTACATACGATACATTTAGTCCTTTCTCCATAAAAAAGTTATCTATTAGGAGTAAAAATTTAGTTTTATTTATTAATACACCGTATTAGTCAAATAGAAATTAGTCAAGAAGAAATTAATTAAAACAAAAAAATAATTAAATCATGGGTACAATAAAGATGTTAACATTTACTTTATGATTGCCATGACGTACCATCAAGGCTTACGAATTATACTATAATTATTAATTGTACTTCGACTCATCCGTAGAACAAGGCCCTATGTGCAAGACTGCTTATTCTTAGAACATTCTACATTTCGTTCGTTGTTCTTCGCTGTGGATATCAGATCGACCGGTGTTCGATTATAAATGTCCCAAACGAAATAAGATATAAAAATTATGAAAACACCAATTTTTATTTGAAATAACGAGATTATGTATTTATCATATTTTCGTTGTATAATCACAACAGACTCTGTTCTTCGGATGAGTCGACTTGTCCAATACTTCGAAATAATAATATTCATCAACCTTCCCAGGACAGTTAAAAACCAAGTCTTAAAATCTATAACAGTTAGGACATCAAAACAAAAGTAATTTAATTAAGATAATATCAATGTAAATTAATCAATGTCATTCAGTCACCTTCGTCTCAATAATAAATAATAAATAAATTAATGTAAAATTAGTTAACAAAATACCTTTAACGTATAAAATTTTCATTCCGCCTTAACTGTAATTAATTATACACAACATTACCGACGTTGCAAAATCTACTTATTATTATAAACGTCAATGCTCATCGCGCATTAATTTTTAACAGAATTTCCGCATTGTCCACAAACTTCGGGCACGAAAGGGGTCAGCTTTATAAATAACATCGGGTTGACTGTATTAAGGGTTGGAAAATAAACTTTTTGCCTTCCAAATACGCTTACGTACAAGATTTAAATTGAGATAAATGATCGAGCATTTTTGAAGAACTGTTCATACTTAACGTGACCGTACGTCCCGCTTTTAAGCCTCGTATCCCGCTGTGCCCAAAAGACTTAAACATGTCCCGCTTTGACGAAAGTGGACTCCGTGAAAATAAATTTAATATAATAAAAGTAAACCTTGTCGCCCGGTTCTTTTATTTGTGCGTCCGTAAAGTCTAAGTTAAAATCGAAGTTACATAATCGTTATTTCATATGTAAGCAAATTACACTTTAAATCGTCATACTGATTAAACTCCACTGCCCATTCGTAAGGCAGATTCCCCCTGAGAAGAATGAGCAAGAAACTCTAGGGGTTGCACTTTATAAATATACTACTAAATATACTATATAATATAGTATTTCAATATATTTATCATTACAATATCTAATTTTAACATCTCAGATCGACAGTACCTGTAAAAGCTAAACAGGTCAACCTTTAGTATAAAGTTTTTGTTTCACAATTATCAATCGGAATCTTGTTATAGAAGCGTATACATTTCCCCTTAAATGAATTTAAGACTTTATGAAGACGACTATCAAGAACAGCTTGTTTATTTTTATTCCTCGTGTGAATGTTACGTCTGTCACTAAGTTTCATAAGAAATAATATTTTTCTTAACATAAATAACATTTTCGTAAATGTACTGTGGTGCTAGTGTAAGAATTAAACTTATCTCTCAAAGGCACTCGGGGGCCCAGAGCAGAGAACTAATGCCACATGAGCAAGTTTCTGCAGGACAAAGATTCTAATAATATCGGCGGGATTACCCCAAAGCAAAATGCCGTATGTCAGTAAACTGTAAAACAACTCACACAGGTGCGCGCTGACGCTTGGTTATAGTCGAGCGCTTTCGCGCGTCGCCGTGTGTCACTTGTGAACAGTTACGCGTCTAACGCCGACCACACTGTGAACCAGAGCGTACTGCGCGTGCATTGTTTTTGGCAGTGGTGTGCGGTTGGCAGCGGCGGCCGTAGAGTAGATTTAAAATCTAAACCTCACATATTAAAGACAATTTGCTCATCCTTAAATATACTTAAAGCTAGCCCACCACACAAATCTACTAAGTTTTTTTTCTTTTCATTAACAGTATTTTATGCAATCGCATAAAGAGTATATTAGATAGGTACGAACGCATCGTGTGGCATTGCCACGGAAGAAAAAACAACGGCAATGCCTAATGCCTCGATTACTATGAGAACCGCTGCGCTGTCGTTGAAAGATCCTGTATTGCAAGCTACGACGAATTTTTTCAAAGTGCTGCCTTCTTGCTGCCAGTAGCTGGACTACGACGAATGACTAACAACTGAACGAATAGAAAGTAGTATCTTCTCGACAACAGATGTCTTCTTTACCGCACATAGCGTGATGAACTTTATTTCGATCAATTAAGTTTAAAATTAACAAAACACTCATGAAGAATTTTTTCGCTAAGCTTTTGTTCGCTACTAGCGTGGAAAATTCGAAGTGTTTACTTACTTCTCTAAAAGATAAAAATCGACCATATTGCTCTGGGATAATGTTTACTGCCATTTGTTAAAGTACAAAAAATTAATTAACTGGTAAATAGTATTGGTGTGGTTATCATTTTTGCACTCCAAACTGCATAACAACAGCATTCATCTACGATTTTAGAGAGTTTGCGCGAAAGAATTGACACAACCATAACGTAGAAAGTGAAAATGGGGACTGAGCTCACGTAGGCGAAACTACGCCTACAGTTGGCACGCGTCTGACGCTAACTAACCACGTCTACTGTATTTATTGCTCTGTGGTTGATACAAAAACTGTAACGTTTAACTTAAAATGTAACTAAAAACAAGTAGGAAAATTACTAACAAATTATTAAATTCAATGTATGAAATACTGCCTTGTTAGACATTTATACAGAACAAACTTGAAAATGCTGCCATTGTGGCCGCAAGCAATTTCGTTTATTTACTTTTCTTAAGGAAATAAAAACAAACAAGTTTCTAAGAACAAATAAAAATACAAGTAAACAAAATTGTTACCTAGCGGTCTAGTTGGAGCTCTAGATATAATGTCTTATTTTAACTTTAAAAGATTTAATGGATAACGTGTCATCCATTAAATCTTTTAAAGTTAAAATAACCATAATGTTCCCCACATTATTCCGTATTTTAGCGGCCATATACTTAAGATTACCCTTACAGGCAGTTGTTTTATGTGGAGGGATTATGAGAACAACATTACGTGTAAGGCTGGATGATTTTTGTGTTAGAGGGAAAACGATGAAGGTACGAGCGCTTTCCCATTATGCCGTGACGACAGACAGTCGTGCAGTTTAAAGTGTCGTGGCATGTATACTTAAACGAACACACACAGAATATAGGGGAACATGGGGTATTGGGCCCGCGGGTAATGAGAGCGGTGTAACAAAGTAGACCTCATGTATATTAGAGACAAAAGTCGAGCTAAAGTACAAAACGTCAATTTTACAAAGACCTTCGCAACAATCATGGTGTATTTTTAGATTGCGTAACCTTTTTAAGTAATTATCCTATTAAACCCGACAATAAGATTAGACACAGATTAAATCCCTGAAGATATTACAGTCTATCCATGTTCTTGAAAATTATTATATTGTCTTCAAGAGCCACGAATAAATTTATGATGTTCATAACGGCATAGTACACAAAGACGTGAGGGCGCGTTCCCATTATGTCGTGACAACAGATAGTCGTGACGTTTAAAGTGTCGTGACTTGTATATTAAATGAAATAGTTCACACATAGAACAACATTATTAACTGTCGTTCACGAGTTTTTTGATGTTACGACGACAGACTGTCGTGACAATGGGAAGAGCTAGAAAACCAGTCGTCAGACGACAAATAAGTCACGATAAAAATGTGACGTTTAAATGATTATGCCGTGCAAGCGACAAGGCGGATAAAATTGTCGTCACGATCTAGTGGGAACAGCTAGACACGAGAGTCGTTCAACGATAAAATAATCGACCACAACGCAGTCACGCAGATAGTAGTGATATGGGAACAGGCTAGACACGACAGTCGTCCAACAATAAATAAAACGTTACTACGTAAACGTTAAAACACCCACTAATAAATAATAATTACAACTCAAAATTTTGTGTGACAGGCGTGTCGCTTGCCACAAACCGAACGACTTGTTCATCTTAATCACTTAATATAAAGAACTGCTGGTGGAATTACAGGTACATGGAACTTGTCAACTTACGTCTCAGGATGACGGGCACGGTGAATTGAACAGTTGAATTTGCGCATTAAAATTACCAAATTCGTTTTAGCGGAATAACTCTAAAACTAAAGGGATTAAAAATAATCCGTAGTGACAGTTCTCGATCATGCATAAATATAATTAACTATCTAATTTTTGTCCTAATAACCTGTAGCATTTCGAGGATGAATCGAAAAAATGTGAAAATTAGAGGTCATTTCGTGCTTTTTATCAATCGAGGAAACTTTATTGTTCTATGTTTCTGATTAGTGTCTATGCTTGAATATATCGTGTAGTTACTCATACAATATTTTATTTTTAACTTTAAAGTGGATATACCCCTCTAAAATCAAATCAAAGATTAGGATCTTTTCCTCTGCTCCCTCTTACAGCTCTGAGTGGCTCTGTAACTGTGAAGGACAGGCGTGTAGACTTGTTCGCCACTTCACTTAATGTTATAAAAAAAAAGAATAAGATATGGGGAAAATGTAATGTCCGTGTCAAGTTAGGAACTCAAAGTTATATCGCTGAACTGAGATGGTTAGCTGTTACTCCACCGACAACAGTCCAACTCTTAAAATTAGAAGAAAACGAACGTAGATCTGTTATATTTTTCGCATTAGCGTAAACGACTTGATAAATCTTGGCGCACCGTTGGATTCGTTTTGAAATCCGGATATATATAAATTACTATCTAAACCCGGAATGAAAAACTGTTTCTTGGAAGCGTAACCGCAACAGAACCACACACATTATTAAACGCATTATTTTGTTATGTATCCATAATATAGGGTTTTTCAACAAGAACTTTCTTTTGTAAATCAAAATAAAACAATAATTATAGATGACAATGATTCAAATTGTTATTGTATTAAAAAAAGTAAGGTTTGGCAATTATGAATGAAAAACGATATCTGATAAATGTCTACCGCGACCACAGTTACAGACGTCGATTCTTTCATCATCGACTGGCTCCGTATAGACTCTGTCTTTAACATAACCCCAATAAAAAGGATCCAGTGGTGTTAAATCAAAAAAAAAAAAAAATGAGAAATTTGGTTTGAAAAAAATTTATTGTTTCGGTGGCTAAGTCCAAAGCTTTTCGTTTTTTTCGATTTCGTTAAATCAAGGTAAACGACTCTGTTATGGGGCACTGTATACGTATTTACGAAAAGATTCCTCAGCATATATTAGAATTAGCATTTCCTAAATTGAAAACCTACATTAAAAATATACGTGTTAAATAAAGATGTGTGGAAAGACAATATGGCTCTAGATTCCACACAGTTATAATTCAAAGTGTATTCCGTAGCATTTAAGTTTGTTTGAAAAGAGCAATTCCTAGAGTTTCTTGCTCGTTCTTCTCAAGGAAGTCAGCATAGTGAACGAGCAGTAGCATAAAAGTGATAGATAACTAAGGTAAACGATTCTTTTATAGATTGTATACGTTTTTACAATAAGATTCCGGGGAATATATTAAGATTTTCATTTCATAAGTTTAAAACTTACATTAAAAGTGTTTTAATTGAAAAGTCATATTACAAAATTGAAGAGTATGTGTTAGATAAAGATGTATGCAAAGATAATATGGCTCTAGATTCCACACAAATTTCATTCAAAGTGTGTTCCATAGCATTATTTGAAAAGAGCAATCCCTAGAATTTCCCGCTCTTTCTTCTTATAGAATTTATTTTACCTATGGAATAAACGATTCTTTGACTTCGCCTTTGTTGAAACAACTAGCAAACTTGATATTTAAAGCGGTTCTAATACTCCAGAAGCATTTGCGAGTGTGGGCACACCCACTCGCGAAACTTTTATAGGAATCGGATGAACACTAATGGAACGCATACAGGATAAACAAACAAACATTATATTTACATTACATGTTATTATGATATCAAGTAACGAGAGGAACAAGTAACGCGACTGATGATAGATGACACACCTATCCGTAACAGTCGCCGTTTAAATTACAAAAATCTGAGAGGCGCACCCACTGCGCGCGTCAGACTGAGCCATAAGTTGACAAGCCCCATGTGCCTCTAATTTCATCTGCAAACTTACCCTTCAAAACCGGAATGCAAAATGCTTACATTTGAACTGCAAGTTTGAACTGTGAGTTTGGATCTAATTTGTGGTTGGCTATGTGTGTGTCCATGGCACCCGCGACTGGTTTCCCTAGTATGAGGCTACGTTGAGTGCATGCGTTGTTTATTATTATTACATTACTGCTTGGCGGCAGAAATAGATAAGGTGGCACTACTTCCCTGGATGAACCCTTTCACAAGGAGCTCTACTGCTAATTAATTTAAATCTTAAAAAAAGTCGGAAACAAAGAAATGTTTTCCCAAATATTTTTCTTCATAATTAATTTTCTCGCTATTTGTCATTTTTCAAATTAAATTAAAAACAGAAGTATGAATCAGCATTGACAATTATCAAAGGAAATAAATATCTTCCAATTTCGAACACTGATTCTAAATAAGATTCCCGTGGACATTCGAAATTGCCCATTTACGAGGTTTAGAATTACCGGTAAACAAAAGGTTATTTATAATACAACTTTTGTATAGTTGAATGGCGAAATTCCATGATCTGATTAGCTCTTTCAGGTTGTGTCTACCGATAATATTTGAAAATAATTATGTGAACCAAATTGTGTATTAAGGAGATGGTAAATAAGAAATTACTGAGGTGGTTCTATTAGAAGCCCGAAGCCGAAAGCTGAGGGCTTCAATAAATCGAGTTTTATATTTTTTTACCGTCTCCGTTGATACACACAATATTTTTTATCACATTTGCGAGAAAATAAATACAATATAAATATGGTTTACAACACAACAATTTACAGATTTGGCAAATGGCGGGTTTTATGTTTTTTTTTTTTCAAATTCTTTCATACATAATACAACTCGAACTAAAATCAACAAGTCGTGCGCCTGTTGGTAAGCGACTCGTCTGTTCACAACAGTTGCAGTGCCACCCAAACCTTTAAATCCAAAGATCTGAAGGACATTGATACTGCGCTCGTTACCCTGAGACATAAGTTGACAAGTCCCATGTGCCTGTAATTTCACGAGCACCCTTACCCTACAAAACCGGAACGCAGTACTTCACAGTACTTCTTGGCGGCAGAAATAGGTAAGGTGACAGTACTGCCCTGGATGAATTCTTTCACAAGAAGCTCTACTACTAGTGTAACTCTATGCGAGCAAAACAGTACCTCGCGCCTTACGTCGCTCTCACGTAAGTGGCACCCTGATGTCCTAGCCTACAGGCTTATAAAAAATAGTTATCTGTTATGCAAGGCTGGAAAGTTGTTGTTTGAAGAGAGTGCTTGTATTGAAACCTAAGCAAGTGTCGGACATTAAGGGTCGTATTCTAGAACTCTATTCAATGCTCAAGTCAGGATTGCACTGGCAACACAAGTACTGGAAACACGACCCTAATGACAGGGACTTGAATATGATTTCGAGTGCTTTAAACCATACTCAAATCCTGACTTGAGCATTGAGTAGAGTTCTAGAATACGACACTAAGAATGAACCACGAAAGAAGCGATTGTTTAAAAATAGAATACTGAGCGTAGCGAGGGTGTCAAGCCACGAGACGCAAAATAACTTTCCTACCGAGCGAAACACACAAATTTTCACCTCCCTATAGCGAGGTAAATGGTAGATGAAAGAAACACAGTTGAACTATAAGAAATCAGTTTTATAAACAAAATTAGTTATCATTGTCAATTTAATTTCAACAATAATAAGAATAAAATATACCAAGGGGTTTACATTACTTAAATAATATACGAGAAATCGCGTAGTTGAACGTGTCATTATGTTTTTTTTTTCATCGAAAGAAAAAATTAGGTGCACCACAGCCCATCGTCAAGTTCGAATTTCAAAAACCTTTTCCATGATAGTGTCGAAAAACGCTTTTGCGCGCAGATTTCCAATGAGAAAGAAAGCCTTTCCGAGCTAGCGAGGTGAAACAAAAATTTGATTTTCACACAAATTAAGGCGCACTCATAATAAATATTTCATAATGCAATTTAGTTTTGATTAAAATCAGCAGCAATGACTCCTTTGATAATTTTTCGCTATTCCTCGTACTGAAAGATTGAACAATTCACCCTGTATTCTATAATAATAACAATAATAACGCACACACTCAACATAGCCCCGTACTAGGGAAACCCTGTGTCGCGGGTGCCATGGACACACACATAGACAACCACAAATTACACCCAAAATCACGAGACAAATAGATGTAGACCATACTAATACTTCTCCCGGCCTGGGAATCGAACCTGGAGCCTCTGCGAGGCAGTCCGGCATGGTAACCGTTCGGCCACAGAGGCAGTATAAAATAAATTACAAAACAGGTAAATAGTCAATAGTTCCCTGTGTCAACTTTGAATAATAACGCATAGAAACCTAGTCCGCACACGCTAAGTGAGGCAAATTGAAGCGCGCCCAAAGAGCCTACACGAGCGGGCGGGCCTTCAGTGCTCAAGGTCAACTTGCACCGCCAACAGCTCAACAATTTTAGCTAAAAATGTGCGGTAAATGAGTGTAAAAACACGTCAGACAAACATAAAATAGATACTAACATCACATTCCACAAGGAAGTAACGCGTTTCAACTTGTATTTTTATATACATATGCACTAAAACCAAAAATTAACCTACTACTAAAACTAGCCTACATGAATTTGATTTTTGCCTCACTTATGACAGTTCGTTTGATATGAAACTATCATTCTATGCGTTATTATTCTAAGTGTGTCAAGATATTCCATCTTATTTTTGGGAACAACTTTTACAATGTTTAAAGATATAAGACAGGATTATTAAAAATAAATTAACTAATCACTCGTGATGTACGTACAAACAATGCGACACTGTGCTTAGTACTGACGCGAGATTGTATTCGCTTTTGAATTTGTATTTGCTTTGGTGGCTTCACTTTCGTGTTCGGCGCGCTCCATCTTCCTATGGTTTTGTAATCTGAGACAGCCATAATAAATATCTCATAAAGTAATTTAAATTTTTATTAAAATCAGCCCAAGACTTCTTTTACCATTCTCGCTATTCCTCGTATTGAAAAATTTACACTGTATTCTATGAGAACGTGTCGTCAAAAGCTTGTGCAAGTTTTCTAAACACGATGCTTTATATGAAAAGTATCTTTACACCAGACTTCTATTGTCCCCGTAAGCCCCTCACAGCCTTTAAGGTTATTTTGGATGGAAAATTCCCGAAGCAAATGTTTGTAAATACCATAATCGCTTGTTATTTGATACTGCTCTTCCATTTACATTATATTAACAGTTTGATAGTATCTCATACCACTGCCGTGTCAAACCAATACACTGTGAAATCACTTACATTGTTTTGACTTAACAGCTCTCATATGATTTGGAGGTATAGTGTTTTTCAATAAGATATTTAAAACTGAAATGCACTGTAAGTTGAAATTTTTTTATTTTATTTTAAATTATTAACCTCAAAAATTACAAAGATCATTTACGCATCTTTTTCTAAAATTGCTGTTTTCAACCGACTACAAAAAAGGAGGAGGTTCTCAATTCGACTGTATGTTCTTTATTTTTTTGTTGTATGTACGCGATAACTCCGGTATTTGTGAACCGATTTTCATGATTCTTTTTTTGTTGGAAAGGGACCATTTCATTTTGAAGAAAATCATCTACCTCGAAGGGTGGCTGTTCACGCATGAAGATTCATTTTCATAAATAGCGCCTAACATTAATTTAGGAGCAATTACTTTAATGGTTGATTTTGCTATTTCTCCAATTCAAGGCGTTTTTGTTTCAATATACTTTGAGTAGTGAGAACCGATTTTTATTATCTCCAGTGTCAAGTCCTGTATAGTGGCGAACTAGGGGATATTTCAATAAAACTTAGCAAATAGACGTAATTCCACGTACTTTTGAGGTCGGTTTTTTTAGTACTCTGTACTGAGATTATTGATATTACAGTGTTTTGGTTTGATACGGGAAACTGTGGAAACACAATTTGTATAGAAATATTTCAAAGACAAATTCCCGAAATTCATGTAATAAAATTAAATATTCATAGCTCATTGAAGTCACAATAACAACACAGTACAATAATGTAAGTACAACAGAGTAACCTAATGTACGGACAACGGTACATCAGACTACACATTTTTGTTCGAAAATCGCCTCCATTGCAACGGAACAAGATACGTCAATATGTAGCTTGATGTACTCATTGCCAAGATAGCAATTTCTTTCAGTCAGTAGAATAGAAATTTGAGAATATATTCATTGTCTAATTTATTTTGACGTTATTGAAATTAACATTTGGAACGGGATTTATTTGCCAGTGCAAACTGGCCGTGGTCACGGGCTGGCTCATGTCAGAAACTAGGTAGGTGTGAAAAATGCCTATTCGTATGTAAACGCGTTTATTCCCGTTTCCAAATGTTAGTTCCAATGCAATGCGAAAGTTTAACAGTATATGTTAATTAAATTTTTATTGAATTGATATTCAATTATTTTTTGTGAAATTACTCCACTAGTTTGTTACAATTATTAATACAAAGATCGAACATTCAGAAAAAACACTCAGAAAAAATTCCTTCGATCCGGTCGGATTCGAACCGACGTCTTCTTGCATACCGTGCCAGACGCTATACCAACTAAGCATATGTTTTACTTTATTGGTTATACCAATAAGTATATGTTATTGAAATTATTATTATTGTCACATCTCTCTCCAGTCGTTCCCTCATGTCTGAGTATTGTGGGCAGCTTCGTGCTTACTTCTGAAGCGAGTGATCTGTCCTTACCTATTTCTGCCGCCAAGCAGTAATGTCAGCGTTACTGTGTTCCGGTTTTGAAGGGTAAGGGTGCTGGGGAAATTACAGGCACATGGACTGTGTCAACTTATGTTTCAGGGTGACGGGCGCAGTGGCAGTGCGCCTAAGATCTTTGCAATTTATAAAGCTATAGCTTTGAGTCCGTAATGGCGGTATCTTTACACTTGTGACGGTGTGACCTCCTTTCACCGTCATCTCACCCTTTTGTATCGCCTCTCTCCTCTTGTATCCTATCATTTTTTTAATTTTACATGTATTTAAATTTTAAATTTGAATTGTTTCATCTTCCTTCACTTTCTCATTTTGTTTTCGTACCACGGTCACTCCCAGCTCGACCGCCACAACAGTCGGAGCTGTTCCAAATTTCATCGCGAATAATCGCTAATTCTGGTTCTTTACTACGTTTATAATCATTAAAAAAGCTAAATCATGTGTAATAATTTATAAGACTACAGCCTTCGTGTACCTATATCTGTAATTCAGTTACTGGGTCCATGTAGGGCCCTTTCTTTAAACTTTATTTCTTTAATAAATTTTGTGGACCGGAAGTTTCCCGTTTCATTGCCGTGAACCTGTTCACGGCTAGTTAGGGTTACAACCCTTTCACACTTAATAGTGGTTGACTAGAAATCTTTCTTGAATAATTGCAATTTTTAAGTTTATATTGAATATCATGATATTATTCCTTATTTACGTTACGTCATAACATAATACGAGGAATGAAAGTAAACTAGCTGTTCTTGATTGTCGTCTTCACAAGGTGACAAATTCATTTAAGGGGAAATGTATACGCTTCTATAACAAGATTCCGGTTGATATACAAAATTTACCATTCACGAGGTTTAAAACTATAGTGAAACAAAAACTTTATACTAAAGGTTATTATACCTACGACTACTGCGTACTTGGTTGACAAAAATCCGTGGTAGTAACTCGTTTAGCTTATGGAGGTAGTCTCGATCGAAGAATGTTATTTACAAAGAGTTTCTTGCTCATTCGTCTCGGGGGAATCTGCCTTACGAATGAGCGGTAGAGTTTAACCAATGTGACGATTTCAAGTGTAACAATGCTTACCTATGAAATAAAAATTATTTTGATTTTTGATTTCATCTTTCTAAGCAACGTGTGTAATAAATAAAAGCGATACATCTGGTACGAGTACACGATGTGTCTTCATTTTACGCTGAAAACAACGTCGAAATTTAATTTCATTAACACTACAGCCTTCTCAATTACGGAGACCTTGTTCTCCGTTCAAATTACACTCCGCGGGACCAGTCGGTACAAATTCGGCACGGCTGTATACAGTGCAGTCATTAGTGGCAGTAAACATATTACAACGTTTGCTTACATTGTTCCTCTGCTGACTAAATGACGTAACTAACGTTAATAATAATAATAACGCGCATAATCAAAGCCGTCAGGGAAACCGCGCGGGTGCCAGGCCACATACAAAGACAACCCCAAATTATATTCAAACTCACGAAACAATTGTATAAAGGCCGAAGTGAGGTTACACAAATTTTTCTTCCGGCCCGGAAATACAACTCAAGACCTCAACGTGGCAGTTCAGCATGGTAACCGGTTCGGGCACGGATGCATTTAAATTTATTGTTTTTAGGATTGCCCGTCATTAACAAAGAACTTTATTTATCTACAATGAGTGCAGTAATATACAAGTTTATCTTATATAAGAGTCTCTTTCAGACCACTTCTTTTTGTAGAAACTCGCTACATTTGAAATAAGAGTTATGTGACTCAGCTCGACCGGCTCCACAAAAACAAAACAGCCATTAATACTAAATAATTTACAAATGACATTTACCATATTTTGTCCGTGTCCTGTCCACTCCCTTATATTGCGTAACCATGACATTTTACGTCTTCCAGCGCGTCTCTTGCCTTCAAACTTTCCCATCATTGCGTTTCCTGGTGGTCCACATCAGCTGGCGTCAGATGTTAATGCGCAGGAGTATTGTCTTGTTCTTAATTTTCTACATCCAGGTGATACGAAGCTCGCGGCGGTAGCACCACATCTCGATTGCGATTGAGTGCTAGACTGCCAGGCAGACATCCAGAAAAATCCATCCAGAGAAATATTTGTATGGTCTACATTTATTTCTCGTGACTTTGGGTGTAATTTGTGGTGGTCTATGTGTGTGTCCATGGCACCCGTAATACAGGGTCTCCCTAGTGCGGGGCTTTGAATGTGTACGTTAAAAAAATACACAGAATACTTAGAAACACTTTCGTTTCCTAAAAAAAAAATATTATTGTAAATATCTCTATCAACACTCAACGAATTCGTACCAAAACACTTTAAATGTAAATTGCGAATTAAGGATGGAACTATTTATTTTAAATTGTTTTTTTTTTTGTATACCAGTATCATGATGTTATTATTTTTTGTTGCGACTTTTTGTGTCTATATTAGTTATACGGCATCCCTAAGAAATTATATAATCTGTGACAAAAAAGAACAAAACTTCCGCGTTGGAATTAGTTAAGTATATAGTTAAGTGTTCGTATTGTGGAACGGACACATTCCACTAAATACATTCGGGCACCTGATGAAGATAATAGACTCCCTGAACTGTACTATTTGTAATATCAGAGAAGACACCCGCCACGCTTTAGTGGAATGAATCCGGATCAGAGTGGAACAAGGACGGATAGAATTAGAGACTGGAATTAGACTAATTGACGTTGGTATGTACAATTCCACATTATCAAAACTTTATAATTTCCTGGCCGATAAAATATATGAAATAATACTTAAGTTAATCAAAGAAAATTGAAGAGGAATTTAAAATTATTTGTTACCATGGGGCTGGCATAATGCTTGTGTAAATAGAATATTACAAAAAATTTGGTAAGCTTTCCAGGAATACGTATTTTCAGTTAAGTAGCAGTAGATACTTGTGAAAAAGTCCGTCCAGGGAAGTAATGCCAAGCAGTAATGCAAGCATACTATAAGGTCACATTTTCACTGAATTTAAAAAGATAGATAAAACGTTATTTGGATCTACAGTACATATATACAGTAATATAATAAAAAGAAATAAAACGACAGAGTCTCAGAACTGCTAGTCACCCAGTTATAGTATATGAGCTGTAGCTGTGCAAAAAGACCATACCTCAGTGTCGATGTATACTCAGGAGGATACAGCTGATTTTCAGCTATAACCTAGAGGATACCACGGACACGATAAATAAAACCACTTACATATTGTATAAATTAAACAAATAATAATTTCGAAATTACTTTTTTATCGTAATTTTTTTTTAGTATTATTAGACCTATCAAGAATTAATTGTCTTACATTTTCATCAGGTTAAGTCGAATTAATTATAAAAGAAGGTCCCTGAAGTAATACAGTTAAGTCGCGTTTGTAAAAATTTTATGAACATTTTCGGATGGAAAACGGTTCAAATCTTAATCCGTCATTTTTCACCAACGGTGGTGGCGTGTTGTCTTCGCTAAGGCAAATTCAACACTAAATGCGCTCTTTAATATACCTACGTGGTATTATGAAAGAAACCAATTTGGTGAGTGTGCCACTGAAGAAAAAAAGAATGGAACTGCCTTAAGCCTCCATTAGTGGAGCGTGGGGAAATGGGAGTCTACTAAGGAAAATTGACAATAAAAGTCACAATTTATGCAATTTAAATTTTTATTAGTTATGAATGTACGCTTAACGTATCTGGGTACTAAATAATCGCAGAAAATAAAAATATTTGGTTATAACAGAAAAAATTAAATACAATGTAGTATCTATGCATTTTAATGCTTACCTAGGATGATGAAATTTAGCAAATTTTATAAGCGCGGAGCGAAAAACACACAATCATCTCATACGAGTAAACGCGGGGTACTACGGTTGCGCCCACGGGACTCCAACCTTGTCGAACGTTAACGAAGACATAGGAGTGCCGTTTGCACAAATACGAACATTGGGAAAGTCCAGTTTAAAACCGCTCTCATTACCCGTGGGCTCCCAAATTCCCACGTTCTCGTACTATCAGAACCGCTGTCGCCAAAACTTACACATTAGTAATCTGAAACACTATGAAATCTTGATGATTGGTAGTAGTTTCTAATTAGAAAAGTATAGATTCCGGATTCTTAATATAATTTTCACCTCACTAGCACGGAAAGGCTTTCTTTCTCCTTCGAAATCTGCGCGCTAAAGCGTTTTGTTTGCACGCTAGCGTGGAAAAGATTTTGGAAATTCGAACTTGACGATGGACTGTAGTCCAAAAAAAATAATGACACGTTCAAATAAGCGACTTGTCGTACATTACTCATTTACGTAATATAAATCGGTTGGTATATTTCATTCTTATTATTGTTGACATTAAATTGACAACGATAACTAATCGTAGGAAATGAAACTATTTTTCCGGATTTAAATCGCGTATATTTGTTTTTTCAAACAAACCGACATTTCTTTGATGAAAAATCCCAAACAGACATAAGACTGCAGTACTAATTAATATGTTTTAGTTTATACTAGTTTCTATTATTAATTATTAATAAGTTGAACTTAATAAAAATTCATTCAATAAAATAATTTGTAAAACTTAATGTAGTATAAATTGAAATGTAAATCCCACTGTAAAATCTTTTAAATTTAGATATAAACAGTATCTTTTGAATCAACAGAAATTAACTTAGCCTGTGCTGTGTTGTATAGATGCTATATTGGCATTTTCTTAGTGGGTTCCTATAATTTACTCTATTAATATTACATTATCCTGCAATACCAGTGAACATTTAATTTAATATTTTTACCATTTAACTGTTAAGTATTTTATTACATTATATTGAGTTCGTACTTGTCACCATAAATTATATGGTTCGGCGTGTCGTTGCAGCGCGTACTGGTACTTCCTAACTGGCCGGTGTCTCCGGAAGACCAGCGTTGGGGTGTTGCAATATGCCTCGACTAATGCTGAGTAGACGTCGGTTTAGCGTTATACTTATATCTAGGCTTAAGAATGTAAAATTTGTAAACTGTAATATGGCATAATTATGACGCTAATAAACAATTTTTCTTTCTTTCTTTCTTTCAAATGTTTTCTTTGTAAAATTAAAAATAAGTTATTTAATTAGTAACTATTGTAATTATAGTGAAAAAATAGGGTGGTTTGCATTAATATTAGACATAACTGGTTGAGGCTGTACCACCTCAGTCAACCGTGACAATGGGACCTGTAAAATCCCGAAACGTCGGTTTGTTAGAAAAAACAAATACGCGATTTAAATCCGGGAAAATAGTTTCATTTCCTATGTGTAACAATCGCGAAAACCTAAGAACTCAGATAACTAATTGTACTTATTAAATTATTTTAATTCGTTGAAGAACTAAAATAATTTCAATAATCACGTAATCACACTAAATACAAATACAAACAAGAATAAAAATTGATGAGGTGTAAATTCAGAACGCATTCTTTTAATAAAAAAAAACTGATGTTTTATAGTTCAATTGTTTTTTTTCTTTCATCCACAAAGTTCCTCGCTATAGTGAGGTGAAAAGTTGAGTGTTTCGCTCGGCAGCAAATTGGTTTTGCGTCTCGTGCCTTGAAACACTCGATACGCCCAGGAATCTACCTTCCTTCGCTTGCTCAGGTTTCAATAGGTACGCACTCGCGTTAAACAACAACTTTGCAGCCTTGTATAACAAATAACTATTAAACTTTATCCTGTTGGCATATCGTTGAAAGTTCTGCGTATAGGACTATAGCCTGAGAAGAGACACGTGCCCCAAAGTAAGTCTCATGAATGATTTTTCTTTATTCCAAGTGACGGGATGAACAAGTAATATACCTGGTAGCGACTCTCCTGTCCATGATAATCAGACACGGGCCACGTGAGTTGCCCTTTAAGTTGGAAGCCATGTCCGGACATTGACGACACGACACTGCGACGGATATCTCCGACACTAGCAATGAGAGCTAGTACGTGTGGCGCACTATAAGTTTCCGGAATTAATAAAAAAAATTCTATAAATGGTCAGTGATGAATTTATTGTTTCTCAAAATATTAGCGTTAATGCACTTTTTCACACGAATGAAACAATTTTGAAAACATTTATGCATTGACTTACAATTATATGGACGTCGGGTCCGCGCTAAAAAGTGTCCGAACTTATAGGACGTTAAAATCGTATACAGAGCGTCATTCACGCTTTAGTCTTCATTTGTTCGACTGACAGCGAAGCAAGCAAAATTAGACAGTACTGCGATGACATTATAATTTAAATTCAACGTTTTAGCTTTTTCATATTCCTTTACATATCACTACGTTTAAATAGGTTGACCTGGGACATTTTTTCGTGGTTTTTGTATTAGACCCGTCGTCCATTTATTTGTAAGTCAATGCATTTATGCCACTCCTCCGTGACAATCTCTAAAACATATTTTTCATACTCTTCGATAGCCTCTTCAAGTGACGAAAATTGACCACGTAACTGGTTCATAATTTTTGGAAATAAATAAAAGTCTCAAGATGCCAGGTCGGGAATGTACGCGGGATGGCTCATAAGGTTAACTGTGTTCACCTTCAAAAATTCATTTGTCTGTCTAGCCGTGTGAGAACTAGAATTATCGTGGTGCAAGATGATACGGCGTTTACGGTGTACCATTCACTATTTACGGTACAACGACTCTCCAAAGCAACGGTAGCCACGTGTCCAGTTTTATTAAAAAAAGAAGCAATCATCCGCTTAGAGGCACTTTGCACGCGCGCCACTTTCGTTGGTTTCAGCTCATCTCGAAAGACACGTAACTATAAATCCATGTTTCGTCACCTGTTACTTTGTCCCACACCAAATTTGACGCCCCGTCGTTGAATCTGATAAGCATGGCATTGCACCAAGGGACGCGATCCGTTTTTTGAGCTTCAGTCAAATTGTGTGGGATCCACCGAGAGCACAGCTTTTTCACACCCACATGTTTGTGTAGTATTAATTGTATTTGACTCATGCCTATGCCTAAACATGCCCGAATCACATGGTATGTCACATGCCTGTCTGTTTTGAACATAGGCGCACAGCATCGATGCTTTTGTTGAAATTCGTCACTGAGTTTCACACGACCGCGTTTGAATCTTGCCACTAGTTATAAACAGTCGTCTTGTATGGTGCTTCATCGCCAAAAGCAGTTTGAAGCCGAGCGAAGCTCCGCTGAGCTGTTGACTTACACTTAAAGTCGTAGAAAATCATACCACGAAAATCTTCACGGGTTAAATCCATGGTGATGTAGACAACCAATTTCTAAAATGACGCCAGAATGTAAAAACAAGTGACAGTCAGATGAAACGAACTGTATTCTACAGCCAAAGGGTTCCATTTTCAAATGTTGTAATTACTTTTTAAATGTTGTTTATGTAAGTGGCCAATTCCGGAAACTTATACGTAGTGCGCCTATATAGTATAGATTCAAAAGACATGGATAAACTTTGTGCAGTATTGTAGCTTTTGTTCGACGAAGGATCGTTCAGTCTACTCACTGTTACTGCCAAACTGCCTCCTGAAACTCTCGGTTTGAACACATTCCATCGACACGTGCCATAAACGACTTCAACGACACCGCAATTACTACAATATTGAGTTGGTGTAATCCCTATCAAAAAGGTATTTTTATCAAACATACTCGGAAACGTTTGCATTACTTTCAAAAAAAAAACCAGATGTGACATACCATGAGATTCGGGCATCTTTAAGCATAGGCATGAGTCAAATACAATCAATATTACACAAACATTTGGGTGTGAAAAAGCTATGCTCTCGGTGGATCCCACACAATTTGACTGAGGCTCAAAAAACGGATCGCGTCCCTTGGTGCAATGCCATGCTTACCAGATTCAACGAAGGGGCGTCAAATTTGGTGTGGGATATAGTAACAGGTAACGAAATATGGATTTATAGTTACGATCCCAAAAAAAAAAAGCAGCAATCGAGTGTATGTGTCTTTCGAGATGTGCCGAAATCAACCAAAGTGGCACGCATGCAAAGAGCCTCTTAGCAGATTATTGCTTCTTTTTTTAATAAAACTAGACACGTGGCTATTGTTGCTTTGGAGAATCGTTGTACCGTGAATAGTTTCTAATTCTCGCAATTACCAACACTGGGTAGTTGGCTGTATGAGTTTTTCTTTTGCCTGTTTAGATAGTCCATTTATATTCGTATTTCAATAGAATATTTTTCGCCCCGTTTTTATCTCTATTAATACCTACCTTTACGGCATACACTACAGTATACGTAACGGTGTGGAGATTTAGAGACGTGCAGTTCTTGCTGTATGTTTTCATCAAAACATTTGCTGCAGTTATTTGTTGTAAACGCTTCGCCAATAATATAGATTGACAATTTTTTTTGTTGTTTTATTGTCTTTATGATATCATTGTGTCTAAATTTACGGTGACGCTTAAAGTTCCCTTTGTTCATGAAATCGAACCCGGCGCCGTAAACCACGAGCCTCTTTGCCGAAATGCTCATCGACAATACTATGGTTTACCTTTGATCGTGTATATATTTGTCAAACTTTAACCGCTGCACCCGCCTCTGCTTGTAGCGTCGCTGTATCTTGTCGAACCATTTGAGTTGGAATTTGGTGTATTCTTCTACGTGTGCAGTTTTGCGAGAAATTGCACATTTCAGTTGCTTTTTTGTAGACTCTCTATCATTCCCAATTTTTGCATCTATATCTTTGCCGAATCGTAATTTCTCTTGTCTTCTTTTTTCTAGGTGCCACTCTTTAGTTTCGTATACAACTTTACCCTTTTTCAGCGTTTTGTAGTCAAACCCGTCACTGCTTCTCGTGCATATAACTATAGGGGTTTTGGCGGCCGGATCAACCGCTATAACTTTATTATATTTCCTATAACAA
>NW_020653732.1:2335214-2365650 GCF_003589595.1 Hyposmocoma kahamanoa | reverse complement strand
GGTAGGCAGAGCTTTGAGTAAGACAAGCCCATTTTAGCCACGATTAACAAACGTTTTTATAAAAATTTTAGTACAACTTAGTGCACTAAATAGTGACAGGTTGCCAGCACGTCGCCTACATATAGGACACCATTAAAACCGATTTATTTACCATTTACGATTTGCTCGGAATCATAAGCAGCTGATACATTCTATGCTTTTCTTTTGCTTCCAGATCAGCATGGAAGAATCTAATAATTTGTGTTACAATATCATCGTTTTTATTGACTAATTGGATGCAGACTGGTAAAGGTTGCCCATCACTAGCTGTAAATGCAATTTGAGTGCATTACTAGTTCGACCTTGAACTAGCAAATCAGAACGTCTTAATTGCATTCCCCGCGTCTCTTGCCTTCCTCCGAATTTGGTGAGCTCGGTCCAGTACAAAATTTTCAACAGGCGGCATCTATTAGGAGGTTATCTATGATCCCCTTGCTTGAACTTGAACACGACCTATGTAAGGAAGTATGTCATACGACAGACAAAAAAAACTCCTTACCGACCATGGCTGTAATGACAAGAAAAAAGGTCCATGGGTTTTATCTGGGGCATTATAGTCAAGTTAGCCACCATGAATCATACCATTTACGAGCAAGTGTGATGAAAATAACATTGTAATTAAACAATAATACACCCTTTTACGACCGCATGGCAATGCCCGTGTCGAATATATATTAAACTTTGTTTATTTTTATTAACGAAATAATCACAATAGAGTTAATGTGGCACTTTTTTCTATAAGTTTTGATATCTAAAACACGCGTTCCAGTGTCATACCTCATTAAATTGCAATTAGACTTGATTGCCAACGGCGCGGCCGAATCCGACAAGTTAACTTTGACTATTCCAAGCGAATGCTGTAAATTCTACTCAAATGTGACTCATCGGTCCAATTCACAGACACGTTTGAGGTTTATCAAAGCATATTAGACCAACTTCTGCTTATCCCTATTTTTTCGTCCCTTACAATGAAATGACCCTTACGTTTTGTGTTTATGAACAACTCACGCTTGACCAAAAAATTTACTATGTTGAAATTGTTTTCACAAGAAAAGACTTAATGGTTCCTAACAAAGTTTCCTTGTATCTTCTATGGTTTCGGATTTCCTCATACTGCCCCATTTAAAAACACTCTGTATAAGTAAAATTTTATGCACACAATGATGAATTTGATGAAATAAAAGTTGTTTACATTGTTAGTAAAATATATATATTACACGTGTATTCAAATTTTAATTTTAAATAAGTATCGGTAAGTCGTGTAATGGTTAGGAGATTTCTAAGCAAAATAGCACCTAATAATCCATAATACCTACCTACACTGTTCGGATACAAGCGTGATCATTTGTATTTAGTATTGTTCTTGCACATAACTGTGACGTATGTAACCGTAGGTAGTTTAAGTAGGTTATAAGATTTATTATAGAAGGTAGAACGAAACTGATGTGTCTCCCTCGCCCAGTAAACGCTATACCGAACTGACGTGTTTCATTGTGCTCCGTACCTGAAATAGTGGACCCCGTAGCTGGACCTTATTCACAAATCTTTCAAAGAATTCGCGCTTCGGTAATGCATTGTGACAACCCGCGCATTTTTTATCCATTTGTGGAGACTTACTTGAAGACGCCTTCATTTCGCTTTAACTTGTAGCGGCCGTCCAGCAAGGCCCGCGGCCAAAACGTCGTAAGCGCCGTGGAGATCGCGTCGCTTACGCGTACTTGCCAAACAGCTTATTGACCCCGCGTTCAAACTTGGCTATTCCGCCTATAAATAACTCAATTACCACTGAATGTCACTTTTTTACCAATAAACACTTTCAATAATTACACTATTTTATAAAGAATCTCTGAATATAAATTTCAACTTGAACAGTATAGTTTAAATCGGTGTAAATTAATTTTGAAGCAAGAGCAAAATAAAAACACTGTTTACAAGCAAGTTGTTTAGACACCTTACCTCATTAGATAATTAGGACTTAAAATCTCGATTGCTTAGGCCAGCCTCGGAAAAGCCTCGTGGCCTAAACACGGTACACGACTTTAAGAATCCTCGTTATGCAACGATTGAATACAATACTATTGCTACGTTACGCGTGGTATGAGATTCCTCGTGTTTTATTAGTTTAACATGGTAAATAGTGCATTTTCTAAATACACACAAGAGATTTTTTCTTGAAATTGAAATGAAATGACGCAGTTGTAACTACATGCTTTGTTCCGGTTAAATGCTATCGATCATAAATCCACCATGATAACCGCTTGGCCACCCGGGTAATTAAAATTAAAATATAACAATAATTATTGTAAACATTTTTGCTAACTTACGAGTGGTATGAGATTCCTTGTGTTTTATTACTTTTCTAAATCCTACACAAGACGGATTTTTTCTTGAAATTGAAAGGAAATGACGCAATTGCAATCACATTACAATTATAGTAGCTGTAGAGCACTTTGTAGAAGATTTCGTCCTGGGAAGTACTGACACCTTACCTATTTCTGCTGCCATGCAATAATGTACGCTTACAGTGTTCCGGTTTTGATGGGTAATGGTGCTGGTGAAATTACAGGCACATGGGACTTTTCAACTTATGTTACACCCCAACACTCCATACAATGGTTGAAAGTTATTTACCTACTACTACTACTACATACAGTAAGGCACTATCTGCGCAAATGTGCGTGTGTGGACAGGCACGGTTCCACAACACTTTCTCGTACAATTGCGCTACTTGGTCAGAGCGGCAACTGTTATCTCTAATTCTTTTAATAGAATCCAAATAATTACACATGCTCATTAGGTATATATATCGATATAATATAATATTTTTATTAATTCACTAACTAGAATAATATTGAAGATTTATTTAAAAAATATATAAAAAGCTCTTAAACATTTTGTATTTTGGATACGTACTTTTAAATAAGATAACCAAGGTATTTGAAATTGCGTGTCCAAGTTTATCATTACCTAGTTAATAAATAGGTATATATAGGGGCGGTGAGTGTCCATTCTCGTTTCTTTTTTGTTCTCTGCTTATGTCTCAGGGTGACAGGCACAGTGGCAGTGTCCCTCACATCTTTGCGATTTAAAGCTCTGAGTGACACTTCAAAAAAAACATGTTTTGTCCAGGTCAAATGGAATCGAGCATGATGTCGTGGAACAACGTTATGATTGGCTCTGGCATAAGTTTACTATTGTGTTTTGCGAGAATTTTATTGCGAATAGAGTATTGTAAAAACATAGTTCTGGACAAGTTTATTTGCATTCCAATTAATTTACTACTCCTTTGATAGCTTCGTTTACTTCCAATTCTAAATTAAGTTTCTGCTTTTTGTAAACAACAATGAATAGATCATCTGCAAATACGTTACATGGGTACTGTGTGGTCATAGACAAATCATTAATATACAGTGTAAATAAAAGGGGCCCCAATACGGATTCTTTGGGTACCCAAACACTATACACTTAGAAGATAGATCAGTGAGCAAAGTACTCTGCCTCCGTGGCCGAACGGTTGCCAATACTGGACTGCCACGCAGAGGCCTTGGGTTCGATTCCTGCCTGGGATAAACAATTGTATAGCCTACATTTATTTCTCTCGTGAGTTTGGGTATAATTTATGGTTGTCTACATATGTGTTTGTCCATGACAAACGCGATACAGGGTTTCCCTAGTGCGGGGCTATGAGTGTGTCAGTTAAAAAAATTACTAATTGACAATGTTTTCTATAATTTAAATGAATGAGCAAATAAATAAATAATAAATAACGCATACACTCAACATATAATTTAAATTTTTATTTCACATTGCACACACTCAACGTAAAATTTAAATGTGAATTTAAATTATTCAAATTGATTTAATCTCCCTCATGGGTTTGGGTGTAAATTGTGGTTGACTATGTGTGTGTCCATGGCACTCGCGATACACGTTGTATTATGTATAGTTTTCCGTTTAGTTCTAATTTAACTCTTTCACAAGGAGCTCTACTGAACAATGAAAATCATTTCAGAGCACTATCCAAAACACTCCGACCAGAACCAATTTCTAAAGTTGATTTCCCAAATTGGTTCCATCGGGAATCGAACCCGGAACTTCATCATCCAGTGCCCACGAGGCAAATCGTGAGGCCGCCAATCGGGGTGCACGAGAGCAGCGTCCCCACACGTAGTACCTTTTTTTTCCTAACTCTCGTTACTCAATTTTAAACATTCGGTCTAGCTATTTGGGGTAACTGGCAACTAACCTACTATGTTCTTCGACTTGTTATTTGAATTAAATTTGATTGAATTTTAACCAAATTGCCGTTTAAACCCTTGCTCGTTCTAGTTATTTAGTAACGGTTTATATCCTTCGGCACCATTCAAAATAGTTTGCGCGGGAATCGCAGTTTTAGCTGTCAGGTTTTTTCTTCTGAAAATAAAAAAAAATTAAAACCAGACAATTCATTTTGTGATACAACGTTTGAGGTTTAAAAACCTCAATGAGAAAATCGTTGATAACTCAAAGTCAAGGCTGACTGCGTAACAAAAATTGTTTGACGCGGGAAACTTAAGCATGTTTGCTGCTTTCTGACTTATAACGCCATCTAACGGCGTTTTAGCGAACTGTTTGGGAAACATTATGATCAGTGATAATGATGTTTTACAAAGAATGTTTTGAAGTTTTGTGTCTCAAACGTCTTGAATTCATGTGTATTATAGGTGCAGTACGCAGTCAGATCTTAGAGGGTTAAAGTAATTTCACGGTTACTTTAGACCTATATGCCAGTGGAAAGCTGCTGTACACATCCAGCTACCGCTTTACCCGTCTTTGCAAGTTTGAGAACATAATGCAATCACGACAAAATGGTTAATGCTAACAGAGACGATTTAATTTAGTAATTTAATGTAACTGTTACACTTTCTTACCACAATACATACATTTTATGGAAACATAATTTACTTATCTGAGGTTTTACACCGCAAGTTTTTGCCACCGATATTGTTACTTCCGGTCTTTACAAGTGATTACAAATTATATTGTTTAAATTTATGTAGCTACGTAGTTATAATTTAGTGTACAACAACCATTCCTAGTACAGATTACTGTACATATTTATAAAGCTTAAGGGTACTATTTGTAGACTGTATAAAAGTTCTAACTATATTTGTAAACGCACACGATTAACTTAAAAAAATCTAATGTCAAAACTCGATTTATAAGTTTTTCGCGCGTATTTTCACGAAAATGCCAAAATAAATTATAACTAAATTTAATTTCAGTTAAATAGTAAAGATAAATTAAAACTACGTATTTAAATACATTATTCGTGTAAATTAAAGTGCCATTCACAGTGTTTTTTTCGAAAGTATTTGTAGTTCCTTACACCAAAAATATTTTTTCTGATATTTCCAGTATGTCCAAAGTAAAACTAAATTTGATAGCGGCAGCATGTGACAATATGGGTATCGGAGTAAATGGAACCCTACCGTGGAGGCTCAAGTACGTATTTTAAGATTTACATCTGTGCGAGCTTCCTAACCTTTACTTTTTCTAGAAGTTGTAACATAAACTTCAATCATATAGGTCACGCGTTATCGTAACCTTAAGACGACATTCCGACATAAAAACACACCCCTTATCAAATAAATTCTCATTTTATCTATATCTGAATATGGCAACATGATATTCCATATACGTTATTAGTTTAATTCTAATAATCGGCTACAGCCAGATTCTCAGACCTTACATGACTACGTAGGGCCCATGTCAGGTATCATGGTCATTTCATTTGTCACTAAGGGTCGTATTCTAGAACTCTACTCAATGCTCAAGTCGGGATTTGAGTATGGTTTAAAGCACTCGAAATCATTCTCAAGTCCCTGCCATTAGGGTCGTATTTCCAGTGCTTGTGTTTCAAATGCAATCCTGACTTGAGCATTGAGTAAAGTTCTAGAATACGACCCTAAGATTCTATAATCATCAGCCACTTACAATCCCTAACAGTATTGAGCCCCTTAATATGTGAAAAGAAGTTGACTAACTGTGTTAGCTTTTACAGTTTGTACAACCTTTGGAACTTGTACTACTGTCTAATTTCCACTAGTAGAGCTACTTGTGAATCAGTTTGTAGTACAAAGTACTGCCACCTTACCTATTTCTGCCACTTAACTGTAATGTGTGCAATACTGTGTTCCAGTTTTGAAGTGCTGGTACAGGCACCTAGGACTTGTCAACTTATGTCTCAGGGAGACGACACAGTGGCAGTGTCCCTCCAATCTTTGCAATGTACAGCTCTGAGTGACACTACCATTGTCATGGAAAGGTGTGTTGCTTATCACCAGGCTCACGACTTGTTCATCCTGTCACTTGGTACTATAATAAAAAAACATCACGCTAAAGGGGTAGAGCCTTCCCACTTGATGCCGGACATATAAAACCAAGAAGGATCCCTTCTGATGTGTTTTCTTTAGACTATGACATGGGGTTCTTCAAAAGGCACAATGGGCATTTGCAACACTCATGTGGTGAAAATGTCCATGGACGGCAATTACCACCTCCCATAAAGTGGCTTGTCAGCTCGTTTGACTCCTACCTTAAATAAAACTTACCACTGCTCAGATCTTTCTGCGATTCCAGGCCTGGGCTTCTCTATTAATATGTTCTATTTAAATTTCAGAAACGAAATGGCATACTTTAGTAAAATGACATCTGGAGTAACAGATTCATCAAAGAAGAATGCAGTAATCATGGGACGACAAACGTATGATTGTATCCCAGACAAGTACAGACCATTGAGCGGTAGAGTTAATATTGTATTAACAAGGAGTGTTGAAGAGCTAAAAAAAAGAGTACGTATTTTTACCCCATTTATAGAGTATTTAATGCGTTCATCATTTCACTTGTGATTTCAATTTAACTCTATGCAAATTATATTCTGTAAACTTTTATAAACTGCTCCACTAGTTTGTTGTAATCATTAATACAAAGATCGAACACTCAGAAATTCCTTCAATCCGGTCGGATTCGAACCGACGTCTTCTTGCATACCGTGCCAGACGCTATACCAACTAAGCAACGGAACGAACCAACGGACCCAACGAATTTTTCTATGTGCTTGCGTCGTGTCTTTGTATTTGGTTTTTTCAACGACTTTTTAGTCGTAGCGCCATCTATGAAAGATTTATAATCCAGTTAGTACCTTTACAGCTACTAGTCCTGGCGAGAGATGTCGCTATTCACTTTGTTTTAAATTTTTATTGAATTGATATTCAATTATTTTTTGTGAAATTACTCCACTAGTTTGTTGTAATCATTAATACAAAGATGGAACACTCAGAAAAAAATTTTAATTTTATAAATTGGTTCTGGTCAATGTGTTCTGGGTAGAGCCCTGTAGTTATCATCAAATCAAATAATTTCGTTGGCTAAATTCATAAACCTCGTAACCTCTATTAATATGGACTGTTGAGTAAGCACAAAAAACAGAATTACTTGAAATTATGTCAGAGTCAAATAATTTATTTACATGTCACAGTTAAAGCATACAATTTCTGTTGGCAGATTATAATAAAGTATCATTTGACTCCGTGTAAGAGCATGGTAAATTGCAGAAGGCTTTTTTATAATAAATTAATAAATTTAAACAACAAAATACATATTTCAAACAATTCCACTTAAATTCATGCAGTAATAACAATAATATTTAAACAATTTTAACATAGTTGGGTAGTTTAGTAGGTTTAGGTAGTTGGGTAGTTTTCCCAATAGTTTACCCAAAGGTTGGGTAGTTTTTTTTTTATAACGCACACTCAACATAGTCCCGCACTAGGGAAACCCTGGGTCGCGGGTGCCATGGACACACACATAGACAAACACAAATTACACCCAAACTCACGAGAGAAATAAATGTAGACCATATTTCTCCTGGCCCGGCAATCAGACCCGGGATCTCTGCGTGGCAGACGAGTATAGTAACCGTAAAAAAAAACAATTCCATTCAAAAAGTTGATTTTGTATTTAATGTAATTTTGTTTGTTACTTATTTAATGCGAATCTTTGGATTGTTAAGAATAGCAATAAAGTGTCATGTAATTATATTTCTAGTAGAATACACAAAGTAGATTATACATAAATATAAAATACCAACTCTTCCAACAATAAAACAAATATACAAAAATATTTTACTTTGTTAATAAATAGGTTTATAGTATCTGCTGCCGATTTTTTTCATCCGCCCTTTTTAGTAGTAATATGCACCTACCCTTGTGAGTGAGCAAAGAAAGTCATCCTATCTCACTCACTCCCATCGCCGAAATGGCCTGATTTGAAGAGAACTACGAGTGGCGCGCTCAGTCACCACGGAACGGAGATCGCGCATTGTATCAAATACCAATGTCGTGATGTGAGTGACGGAGATAGCTATTGGAACGGAGGAACACCTATGTGACTTTGGAACGTCGTTCCTTCGGAACGAGTCACGGTGATACTGTTTGACGGCCGATCATCGTGATTTTTTCATCGTGACATTATTTATCACCCACCTCTAATGACAATTAGATGCGCGCGGTCACTGCGCGGCGGCAAATCGGTGTCAATTTCAAACAAGAAATTCATTTTGAATAAATGCGCCCTTGCAGGTGGAATATTTTCTTCAAACTTAAATGGGACCAGTACTGAGGTACCCTCTTTCCAACAAAAAATAATCACCAAAATCGGTTCACAAATTACGAGTTATCGCGTAACATACATACAAAAAAAAATACAGTTTTTTTCAAGTCGGTTAAAAAGAAAAAACCAGCAACATAGAGTAAAGTCTGTGTGCAAATGATGTTTTAAAATTGTAATTTTATCATGACCTTGCTTATGTCAGCGTATATTTCTTGCATTATAAGCAAATTAAAAAAGGTGTTCGCTCTCTATTAATTTTGTATAGACCTTTTGACTCTGGACGACCAGGCCGGCATTGAATATTTAAATAAGCAAACACGTAAAATATTCATTTTCATTTCCAGGTACCCCGAGAAGTAGTTGTAGTAAATGGCTTAGACGAAGCCATTCAGCACATTGAGGGCAGGCAGGACATTGAGTCTACCTGGGTCATAGGGGGCTCTGAGGTTTATAAGGTAATTTACACATTCCATGGCTAGCCATGGACTCATGGACCTCCAGTTAGAAGGTCACAGCTTAAGTTATTCGGTACCTTTTCTTTTGGCACCTCCAACCTTACTGTCCTGTGTGGTCGACTCTGAACCTTACGACAGATTTCTTTTCATATTTATTCACAACACTCGAATCGAACGTCAAACTGTCGTATTCGAAACCGAACCGACATGACGTCAAACCCGTACAATTATAACGCACACACGCACACACTCAACATAGCCCCGCACTAGGGGAAAACCCTGTGTCGCGGGTGCCATGGACACACACATAGACAACCACAAATTACACCCAAACTCACGAGAGAAATAAATGTAGGCCGTACAAATATTTCTCCCGGCCCGGGAATCGATCCTGGGACCTCTGCGTGGCAGTCCGGCATGGTAACCGTTCGGCCACCGAGGCAGTCAAATTACTCGAACTGCTCGACCAGCAAAGGCTACAAACGTTATTCAGGACACAGTTAGTTATGAAGTCTGGATTTTGTTCAATTTTATTAATTTCTTTTAATGCAAGACTAATAATGCATTCCTATATTTTAGCCCTTTAAAGTCTTAAAAATGTATACATTTTTCTTATTATCTACGTCACCAACTAACTCCGTAAACGCTGTCGAATAACGATATCATATCCGAATCAACTCGGAATATTCTTAATAGTTGGCTGCCTCTGTGGCCGAACGGTTACCATGCCGGACTGCCATGCAGAGGTCCTGGGTTCGATTCCCAGGCCGGGAGAAATATGTGTATGGCCTACATTTATTTCTCTCGTGAGTTTGGGTGTAATTTGTGGTTGTCTATGTGTGTGTCCATGGCACCCGCGACACAGGGTTTCCCTAGTGCGGGGCTATGTTGAGTGTGTGCGTTAATATTATTATTATTATTATTATTATTATTATAGCTCGGAAAGCGCCCTTCGATTCGAGAACGATATCCAATCCAAGTCTAAAAATCGCGCAGTGGTCCTTGTTAGTGGTGGCTTGTTAGTCCAGTCACTAGGTATCATAAAAAATCAAATTATTTTACAGCTAAAATAATAAAGTGACAACCCTACGCTTCTTTGCGATGTGAAGGCATTTACTTTACAAGCAAGTTATACTTCTTGTCTTAATATATTATGTCTAAGGGTTGTATCAAATTTTTTTTATTATTATTATTTTCAGCGCTCCATGGTCCACCCAGCTTGCGATAAAATTTACCTTACTGAGATCCAAAAGTCATTTGAATGTGATACATTCTTCCCATCCATAGACCATGGTCAATTCGTCCTGGTGACTGAAGATGGAGTGCCTCAGGATTTGCAGCAAGAGGGAGACACACCATACTATTATAGAATTTATAAAAAATGTAATTAAGTTTAAGAGATATGTTTTGTAAACAGATAAAATCACAATAATTAAAGTAATATGGTACCTGTACACCTGTATACCTTGTTGTATCTATGGCGACAGGTATACATATGTGTTTAATTTGTATGCTACGTATATATATGAATGTTTTTTTTTTCTTGCTCCTTGGCACTATGACGTCCCGGCTTTGGCTATATGCAATTTCAATTAAGTTGCCAATTTTTGGTAATTTTTCCAAGTAAATCGCATCCCTTATTCCAGCGTGACCATGGTCGAGTTTTCGAAATTTGATTAGCCAGTTAAAAAGTCGCTATTTAGTCGGTGCTAGTCGTAAAAAACTACATTTAGTCGTTACGACGTTTTGAAGTTATTAAAGTGTTTTATTGTCCACCCTGGAATAAGCTGATTCCAGCGGCAACATTTCTCAATCTAGAGAACCACAACACCTAGCTTAAATCTGATTACACTAAAAAAGTCGTGATTTAGTCGGTTCTGGTTGTAAAAAACTAAATTTAGTCGTTACACCGTTTTGAAGTTATTAAGGTGTTTTACTGTCCACGCTGAAATAAGCTTATTCCGGCGGCATCATTTTTGAATCTCGAAAACCGCGGCTCCTAGCTTAGATCTAATTGCACCCAGAAAAAATCGTGAATTAGTCGGTTCTAGTCGCGAAATTTTAGAGTTAGTCGCTCCTTTGTTTAGAAGAATTGGATATTCAATTATTTTCATTCGTAAGTACATTGACGTAGAACAGGACACGCAAATAAATCTTTGCTTCCTTCTTGAGGCTTCAGGATACTATTGTCTTCGCAGAAATTTCCTTGTTATGGAAGATGTTCATGAATGTTGAGTAGTTAATAACAATACATTATAATTATTAATACAAAGATCGACCCTTAGAACAAAGACACTTAGAAAAATTCCTTCGATCCGGCCGGATTCGAACCGAGATCTTCTAGCCAACCGTGCCAGACGTTAAGCCACGGTCACGCTCACAAATTTTTCCATGTGCTTGTTTGTCGGATCTTTGTATTTGGTTTTAGCGACTTTTAGAAATCTATGAAAGTATTTCGTCACCGAATTAGGCACCTTTACAGCTGTCAGCAGTTTACAGTTATCTTTGTATAATAATTATAACAAACTAGTGGAGTAATTTCACAAAAAATAATAACGCACACACTCAACATAGCCCCGCACTAGGGAAACCCTGTGTCGCGGGTGCCATGGACACATACATAGACAACCACAAATTACACCCAAACTCACGAGAGACATAAATGTAGGCCATACAAATATTTCTCCCGGCCCGGGAATCGAACCTGGGACCTCTGCGTGGCAGTTCGGCAGAACGGCATGGTAACCGGTCGGGAACTCTACAACAAGGACTGAACGCCGAGCGCTACAAACATAGTAGAATATAATCTCAGTACAGAGTACTAAAAAAACCGACCTCAAAAGTACGTGGAATTACGTCTATTTGCTAAGTTTTATTGAAATATCCCCATAGTTCGCCACTATACAGGACTTGACACTGGAGACAATAAAAATGGGTTCTCACTACGAAACTACTCAAAGTATATTGAGAGAAAAACGCATTGAATTGAAGAAATAGCAAAATCAAGCATTAAAGTAATTGCTCCTAAATTAAAGTTAGGCGCTATTTATACCAAAAAAAGCCACCCTTCGAGGTGGATTATTTTCTTCAAAATGAAATGGCACCACTATGGAAGTACCCCCTTTCCAACAAAAAAAGAATCATGAAAATCGGTTCACAAATACCGGAGTTATCGCGTAACATACATACAAAAAAAAAGAACATACGAACGAGTCGAATTGAGAACCTCCTCCTTTTTTGAAGTCGGTTAAAAACAAGAAAGGCAACTCGGTGCCAACTCAGCCAGGGTACCTTTAGGCTCAATTTATATTGCGGCGCAGACATGAATGCGAATTTTTTGTAACGATATTGTAGTTAAATTTTTATTGAATTGATATTCAATTATTTTTTCGTGAAATTAGTCCACTAGTTTTCGAACACTCAGAAACAATTTCTTCACATAAAAAACACGAGTGTTGGTTTATACACATAAAAACATCACGCGAGTGTTTTAATGCCTAATTATGTACAGTTACGTACACTGCTTTATCTATACACATATTATAAGCTCTCTATGATGTGTTCAGGAACCGCATGCTACGACTGGCAAAATGGCGGCAAATAAAAACCTTTCTCGCGCAACCGTAGTTTTTATTTAATTCATAGACAAATAATAGTCGGCCCCAACTATCATATCGTGCGATATCAAGTATCGTGACAAATTTGTCAAATTGTTTGCTATTGACATTTCATTTCGGTTAAAACGTAATCTCGACTGATATTAGAATTGAGGTCGAATGAAATTGTTTTGTTTTTCGGAGATGTTCAGAATTTGAATGTCCTAATAAAAACGAATTCGATGTTATTATGAAGCAATAACATTTTCACAGATACGAAATTTGTTCTAACAAAACAGTTTACCTGTATGCTGATCGTAATTTGCGGTTTTTGAACACATCAGTGTTTATGACACATGTGTAGATAAAAAAAAGATATTTTTGGAGGATTTTAGATACATAATTATTCAACATAAGCGACTGTATCAATGCAATCGTGCGTTTGCATCGCTGCTAAGTCGCCGTGTGAAACCACTCTAAATGGCACAAACTATATGAGATTTCTTAACTGTAGCCGCAATGTAGTCAGTGTATTGTAAAAACGCCTATTACAAAGGAATTCAGAATAAAAAACACAATTCGATTAAGGTTATTTAATCATTTATCAATTAATACATTTAAACTTACGATTAATAAACTACAAAACAAACTGTCCCAACTAAACACCTTTAAAATTTTCGTCAAAACTTCACACGAAATTTGCGTTCGTGAAAATTTTTCACAAAAAATTTTCGGTGATTTTATTACGTAAAAGCAAAAAGGTCTTAATACTTTGGAAATAAGAAATACTGAAACACAAATGGGACAGCTGCGAAAATTAAAAGCTAAAAATTCTAAGTTTCACTAATTTTGACAGTTACTGTACGTTTGATATTATGAAAAGAAGGATTTATGATGGTGCTGCAGCCGTAAGATCTTTCACATTTTCATAACGGTTCTCATGAACATACAGCCGTCTAGCCTCAACTCAAATGACGTAGCTGTTGCCTGTGCAACTTGACTGTTTATAACTGCGTCCTTTTGAAACCATCCTCCACTGTATAAGATTGACGGCTGTCGTTTGTTATTATTTCTTTTAAGGCGGCAACTAGGCTTGTGTCAGTTTTACAAGAATAATAACAAAAATTATGGCGATTATCGCCAATGTCAGTTCAATGCTAGTTAAAGTAATGGATATAACCGGTTTTCTTTTTCTTTTTTTTTTTTGGTGTATTAGGCTTCTGTTCCGCTGAGGCCAATTAGCCAGTATCCGGGTTGAAATCGGTTTTCGATTCGTTCCGAATTTGAACAGTTGACAGTGACATCTGAATGACAGTTCAGCTTGTCAAAACGGCAGTAACTGTGAAAGTTAGTCGGTCATAAATCTAAATACTAATACAGTAAATCTATACACATTACTAAACAGTATTGCCTATAGAGTTTACCTAAAGTTAAGACTAAAATAAAGGTTTCTTTAACATAAAACTAACTAAATGTCACTAAAAGTTGGCATTTTGACATTTTAAAAGTTATTTGACAGATGTATACTTCCGATTAATAGCAACTGGTAGGATTCAACATTAATTTTAGATGTCTGAAATTGAAGCGAATATTTGGAAGCCATTTTGGATTTTTTGGGTATAGGAATAAAAATGACATTGCTGCCAACTTAAAAATGACATAGTACACTAAGTTACAGATAATGAATAATATTCTGCATTTAAAGAACGTAAAAAGAAAAAATCATAATTATTGGTGCAGTGAAAAAAACGTGGAATAACTTTCTTTTTAAAACTGCACGTGGTATTAAAACAAAAATGTGATAAGTGGTAGCGAAATATTTTTACAAACATTTTTTTGTTCATTTTTTCAAATTTTTTGTTTTTTTTTTTAATTTTTTATATTTTTTTATTTTTTTTTCGCACTATCCCGGAGCGGGTGAATATTCATAATACACGACGACATACACATTTTTTTTATTATAATTGTAAAGACAATAAAACAGTAAAGGAAATATTATTCCATAAAATTTCTACAATGCCAGTTTTAATAAAAAGCCTGGTATTGTACAAATGAAATGCTTTTTTGTCTTGTAATTATTCTTATGTTATGTCAATAAGGATGTTCATGACAAACGAGTAGTTTAGGTCACAGAACAATATAAGAATAATTATAAGAAATCAGGGTCTTAATAAAAAATAGTGGTAATATTTTGTAAAGCAATTTACGGAAATGCCGCCATTTCGTCGAGGCCACATTTTAAGAAGATTGTAAAGACAAAGGTGATATTCTGCCTTCTATCCAGTAAAAAGATTTACAAAATTTTTCATCTAAAATATAGCAAGAATAAAATATGTAAATACTAAACATCTAAATCTAACTCGTTGGCGCCTTACTACAGTGTTTTTTTTATCAATAGTGCTTGAATACTGCTACAATAGATTTTTGAAATTCTAGAAATAAATGTGCTTTAAGCGACTTTGCACTTTTCGTCTATAAAAATAAAAGTCAAAGCAAAAAAGTCAGTAAATATGTTTTCTTTGCTTACTTATAATGTTTTGTATGTGGTAAATATAGTTTAAATATGATGATTATTCATGTATGTTGTATAATAATATGTTAAGGCGTACATATTGTATTGCTGTAATGATTCCATGAAGCTTTCTAGCGTGCAAAGTCACTTCTAAAAATTTTGTACTAGTATTGGTCATTAAATTCTTTTCTTGGATAACCTTTAATACAACTTTAAAAAATACACAATAGATGGCGTTGTTTATCATTTTCACAATGTATTGATACTACAAGTACCGATGGTAAAGACTGCTAGCGCCATCTAAGGGACTATTGCGTTCCAAATACATTTTTTTCACATGCATGGCATTACATTAAATACTGACAATAAAAATGCCATTACTGTACGCGTGATCTTTGCTTATATAAGTATTGTTAACTTTATTGACCAATAATAGTCCAAGAGCCTATAGTTGAGGAGCCTACTGCATGTTGTAGTGCAGGAACAGGTAATCAGGATGAGCGAGGTGGGGGGGCAGAATTGGAGATGCGGGAGGGAGCAGAGCGAAACCCATGAACATGAATGTGCGCATGAGCGTCGCGCGGTCCGGCCGAGATTTTAGCACGCAGATTATGCAGCTGGAACGAAAAGAAATAGTTGTTAGTTAGTGCCGTGGAAAGCTCTGTTCGAACAAAAAGTTTAAACTAAAACACGTGCAATTTATATATAGTGTAAATAAATAAATAAAACCATGTCACCCGAATTTTCACTTTTTCTACTCTTATTTGTCTCTGTCAGAGTTACTCCCCATACGTCAGCACCAAAGAGTACATAATGAGTACAGAGTCATCAGCTCATAAGACCCCCGGCAGCTAACACGGGAAGTATTTTTCCCTATACATACATACACAAATCTCCAAATTCGTGCTTTCTTCTGGCTTTCTGGGTTCATGTTGTTATTTAAACATGTTTTGAAGTTAATACACTGCCTTTTGAAATTCGCTCCCGAACACATAAATCGAGCCATCTTGCATTTTTATTTTTAAAGTGCTAGAATAAAAAAAAATTATTGTCACTGAAGTAAGTTTTCCCCGGTTTCGCAAATTCAAATTTTCAACAAAAACTTTTGAAAATGACGTTTAGTACACCAGTTTCAAACTTGAATTAGTTATTGATCAATCAAACATTATTTAAGCCAAGGACATTTAATACTGACAATGTAAAGTGGCTCCAATTATGTGTCCGGGAGTATATTTCTGAAAAATATCTAAAAATTGTATAGAAAACAAAGAGATGCCAACGCCATCTATTATTTAACGACGTCCATCTTCCCGGATGTACAAAGCAAAACGTATATACGTAGTGATTAGACGGTTACCTATCAGTAGCGCGAAATGACATTTTCCAGAAATAACGTTTGCTTGAATTTTCACAACCTCGAAAGTAACTTTGAGAGGACAATGTTTTTTCCTTTAAACCTAACTTAACCTAACCGAACCTAATCGTGTCTTTGCGATAAACATCCAACATATCCTGAAAGAGCAACGGTTTCGTTATAATTCGGTTTTCGGTGTAATGAAAATTCGAACAAAAGTTATTTCGAAAAAAAAATTCGAGTTTGTGATAGGTTACCGATTAGACCATGGGCGTGGTCAGCACGCATCAGCACTAAACACATCAGCATTAGGCGTAATGACGACACGAAGTAAGCAAGGAACCGTCCTATCGTCATACTCATATTATGTACTAAATACAAACAAGGTACACTGGTAAATTGGCATAATTTTCAAAACAGTTTGTTGAAGTCTGTGAGTTTATTATACTTCAATCAAACCGCAATAGATGGCGTTGTTTATAATTTTCAGAAAATATAAGCAGAGTTGGCAGTGGGTTAAAACCCAATCAACGCGCCTGAGTTTTTACCCAAATAGCCGGTTAAAGTGGTTTTAACCCATTTCTGCTAAAAACTGGCGGAAACAGCGAATACGGAAATTAGTATAATCACAAACTTATAACAAATTTCGATGTAAAAAATCTTTTGTAGATTTGTAAATTCTCACTACTAAGGGCGAACATTATGATTCGATTTTTTAGAGTTCCTTGTGAAAGAGTTCTTCCAGGGAAGTACTGGCACCTTACCTATTTCTGCCGCCAAGCAGTAATGTGAGCATTACTGCGTTCCGGTTTAGAACAGTAAGGCTGCTGGTGAAATTACAGGCACATGGGACTTGTCACTTGTATATCAGGGCGACGGGCGCAGTGGCGGTGCTCATCAGATCTTTGCGATTTAAAGTTCTAAGTGGTACTGCAACTGTTATGGATAGTCGTGTCGCTTATCACCAGGCGCACAACTTGTACGTAGCGTGTCACTTAGTATTATAAAAAAGAGGTTTCTATGAAGATCGAAGTGCATACGATCTAACGATTTTTTGTATCGATTTATTTCAATGCAATTTTCAAGCGAATCGATTAAATGGAAAAGCAAACCGAATCGTCTAGATCAGAAAGAAATAATCATTTTGTAATTAATAATTTTAAATTTGAACACAATTAGCCTTAAAACAAATGCTTAGTTGTAAATATTTATTGCCCTCGATTTTGGGCGTTAATGGATTTTATTTTAATCCGATTTAAATCGGACGTTAAGAAAGCGCCAAGTTGAAACTCAGGCGCCCATCTCTGTCTATAAGTATCGATGATAAAACCTTACAACCCCATCTATCGACAATTGCAAATTCCTGTTAATGACAATACGTACATGTCAATAAAGACAATCCCCAAAATTATGTATTTTCGGACTTTTCAAAGTCAACGGTCAGCTTTTTGTTATAAAAATAGTCATACTAACTTGGTGGAACCGAGCCTCTCCTCTGCGAAATCAAGTAAGAGCAAGAAGCTTTCCTTGCTGCCGGCTTGCAGGACCCCCGGCACTCGCAGGTAGATTGTGTTGCCTTGGACCACCTGTAAATGATAAACAAACATTAAGAGTCTTAGCACGAATTCTGCTTTCTTTCCAATGTAACACGTACGAAAGCCTGACGCATATAGAAGGAATTTCGATCGCTTCGTTCAATTTCAATATTTTATTGCATCTTACGACTAGCTTCATATTTAAACAGATCATTGTAGACCCTGTATAGGGCATAGCAAACTAGAGAGGAGAACGTACTTGCGATCAAGAATTAAACTTTTAAATATTATTCTGAATAAATTCTGAAATAGTTTTAATTGAAGATTCTGAATGTGGTCGCATTGTAACTTTTCATAAAATGTTTCTATCAAAATGTTCACCGACTGAATGGAAAAAATGGAAACCAATTTTCATGATTCTTTTTTTATTGGAAAGAGGGTACCTCCATGGTGGTCCCTAGACGTGGATGATTTTCTCCTCTCACCTCTGAGGGTGGCTGTTCACACATGAAGATTCATTTTTATAAATAGCACCTAAATTTTAATATAAGGAGCCATTATTTTAATGGATGATTTTGCTATTCTCCAATTCAAGGCGTTTTTCTATCTCAATATACTTTGAGCAGTGAGAACCGATTTTATCTCCTGTGTCAAATCCCGTATAGTGGCGAACTAGGGGATGAATCAATAAAACTTGGTAATTATATGTAATTCCACGTACTTGAGGTCGGTTTTTTTAGTACTCTGTACTGACATTATGTTTGAGTCGAGTTGCAGGGACACCGGCTTCATTTCAAAATTTATTTTTTCTATAAACGAATTATAGCCACTTGAAAAATGTATATCGCATACTATACGCGTTCTGTTTAGTTCGGTTGATATAAATAAAAATAATTGGTATATTATGTAAAGTATGACGTAAGTTTGTGTTTTCAGGAATCGTGTTTTCACAACGTATAGTAATTAAAGTATGTCCTCAATTTTATATATTTTATATCTTTCTATCTATCTATTTTACATTTCTATATATTTTTTCCAAAATGATTGATTCAATACTTCACTGTTATTAGGAACCAACTAAAGGATGATGAACCATTTGAGGATGTATAGACTCTTAACTCTTGTATAATTGAAGCTACCTGCGCATAGCTGGTGTAAACCACACCATTTGTTTCTACAATATTACTTCAAATGATATCAAAGTACATATACTCCGTCTAAACATTTATTTAACTTTTGATAGCTCGAATTCTAATCCATTAGTGATGTCCTAATGCGTTTCAGGTTCGATTGTTTTGTAACGATTTTATTTGTGAAGGACATTTAATCGTGAATGTCAGCGGGTTCAAAAAAGAAGACATTGTTTGATTACGATCATGATGTTGCGTGTGACAATTTGTGTACGCAAGAATGAATAATTAATGTTTATGAGGATTCAAGTGATGATTCTCGTTCATATAGCTAAGAATCCGACGATTCATATAATAAACAGTAAAAAGTTATTATAATTGTTTATAATTTATACGGCGTTAAAATCGCATACAGAGCGTCAATCGCGCAACAGTCTTCGTTTGTTCGACTGACAGCGCGGTTGTCACTCATGCAGTACCATATAATACGTAGAGGGAGAATCGGGTATAGGGGCTCTATAAATAATAGGAACGTATTTTAGATGATATTTGAAGTGTTTTTCTTGATTGAAAGATTTTTGTTTGCATCGTATAAACCTCCTAAAATAAGGAGAATATCTTACTTTTGTCAAATATGTCCATCTCGCTTTTAACAGCAGTTGTAATGATACGCGAGGAAGAGAGATCAAATAAATAACGTATAAATTAAATTAGACAGGCTTAAGCTGATTTTAGGGATACCGTTCTTTTGCCACTATCTTTTCCCCAATTTATGAGTCATTTTAAATATTGTATTTTTATAACTTTCAATACTTTTTCAGTTCAAAATACGTATACTAAGTTCAAGGGCCAATAAAAAAGGAATGATTTGTCATAATTGTTTTATTTGGTTACTAAAACTCAACCAAGCTAAATGTGATCTGGCGGATTCACCCTCCTTAGACTCGGCAGATTTCATCATTATCATGAACCCATTCATATGTCCCACTGCTGGGCACGGGTCTCCCCTCAGGCGAGTGCTTAGGCGACAGTCCACCACACTGACCCAATGACGGTTGGGGACTGCACACGTTTTCCGAGGACTTTGAACCTTCTTCAACGTTTCATCACGATGTTTTCCTTCACCGAAAAGCTCATGATAAATTTCAAATTAAATTTCGCCGAGAACACCATTACTCTTGTGTTCAAGTAATTTTCAGTCGAAGCTAAATATGGTGCATTTTGTTAAATTTCCAGTAGAAGCTGAATATGGTGTTTTTGGGCCCTTAAATTGTTGCAAGCAAAATTAGGCAGTACTGCAATGACGTTACAATTTAAATTAAATGTTTTAGTTTTTTTATATTTCGTTACATGTCACTACGTTTGTATAGGTCACAGTTTGCATACCTATACTAGGTTAACTTCGGACATTTTTTCGTGGTTTTTGTATTACGTCCATTTGTTGATAGGTCAATGAATACAATCCATTTTTTGCATTTCAGTAATTTTGTGCTTTAAGATGCGAGTGTGAAAAGTAAGGCGACGATATATCACTTTATACATGACAGGCAAATGACTCCACTCCACCTGATGTTAAGTGGAAAGTGGTATCCAAACGCGAAGGAACCTAGTGCAGCGCTGAAACCCTCACTGCACTAGCCACCTCCACCCTGCCTGCCTACAATATGCCTTTTCCCAGACCCCATATCACTTCCAACTCTGGTTTTAAACGTTACTTAAAACCTACAGCAATGGGACTACATAAGTGTAAATCAGTGCCTCCAGTGAAAAACGGAATAAGACGAGTTATGCCCTTTTTGTTTTTATTGCACCATTGGCTTCAGCGTTATCGATTACATAACACATCAAAAGGACATCTCTCTAGAAGTCTTTTAAAGTCGTTTTTCTTATTGCACTAAGGGCATAACTCACTGTTTTTATTTATTTATTTATTTATTCATGGAAAACCAACAGCTATAAATATTTAGTAAGAAACAGCAATAAAAACATAAAGCCAATTACAGGTTTTCACTTATAGCTACAAGTTAGTTAAACACGAGCATTGGACTAATAAAACTAATAAATACAGCAATCCCATACGTGCGTCAACAATCACATGTTATTCAATTAAATTAATTAATATATCTGTTATTTTACGTTTTAGTGCACCAATGTTACAATTAAATATATCTACATCCAGGTCATAGTCACTTAGCACACCATTTAAACTCCTACTAGCTCTACATATAAAACTATTCTGTATATAGTTTGTCCTCGCTATGGGAACTACAAGAGGGTGGTAGTGTCTCATGGAACGTGTTGGAACATTAAATGAGAGTTCACCCAATAAGTCAATGCAATCAACCTTGCCGTTTATAATATTTAAAAGATACGTTATATCACAGATTTTTCTGCGATCATATAATGGTAATAGACGCTGATCTTTACAGAGACGCAAGTAACCCAATGAATTATAAGACTAACCCATTTTATAACACAAGAATTTAATAAATTTATTTTGAACTCGTTCTACTCTGTCGATATAGACCTGGTACCTCGGATTCCAAACTTGGGAGGCATATTCTAACTTACTACGAACATATGTACAATATAGTATCCGTAGAGTTTTTGGCTTTGAAAAACAAACTGAGTTACGCATTATGAATCCAAGAGACTTAGTAGCCCTGGAGACAATATCAATTTTAAAAGGCATAATTTTAGTTATCGGGCATTTTTTACGTTTCTAAAGGTACAAGTGGTCTTAACTTAAAAAATATATGCAAGTTTAACGATTAAGTAGAGATATATATACCATAAAAGCGACTATTGCCTTATTGCCCTTATTCCACAATGTATATAAGGGTATAACTGAGCATTCCGTTTGTTCCACTGGACAGGATTAGTAATACCCGCGACTATACCGTGTTGCTATTGGTTAATAGTTCGCAGCAGAAAACTCGTTTTATTCCTTTAACGATTTTATGTCTTTTATCAATGTGTTTAGTATCATAAGTATTGTTATAGCTATAGAACAGTCGCAGTTAAGGGAATAAGTCGAATGTCTTAAAGCTTGTTAACATAAGTCGTGTTACTACCGCTAAGCATTTACAAACAAGGACTCAACTCGAAAAAAACTTAAAAATATATAGAAAATATGACTGAATGCTTAACCAATACCCATTAAACGAAAGCTTAGATGTATACCTAAAGCTAGAAAGCACAAAAAGTACTAATAATAAATGTGATCAACCAATAATCAATAAAAGAATGGTTTTTGCCTCTCCTGAAAAGTGTCGATTTTGAGTTATTCCCTTTTTCACTGGAGGCACTGAAATTGTAGTATAATAATAGCATATATCAACAAACAATGCTCTAAAACATCATTATCTGTACAGGCTATAGAATGTGGTAATGGTACGACAATGAAATGTGAATAGAGATAGTGCATTTTTTATGTACTTTCTATTGTTATGTACTTTCTTATGTAAATAAGAATAAACGTATGTAATAATGTACTCTAGTCGATATGCCTTAGGGACGCATCACGTTTATGAAAATGGAACCGGCTTGAGCAGTTCAGAAAAATCTTTATGTTTAGAAGAGTGAAAAAAAAAATTTTTCATACATAAGCAAGGGTATACAGAGACCACGGAACTCCGCCTTACTCTATCCGGATACAACTTTCGCACCTCACGTACATCAACTGCCCTTTTCGTACAACTTTTATTCTTGTCACTTCAAGTCACTGATCTAGTCAATATAAGTCCTTCTGAGACGTCCTCTCAAAACCCTTCCATCCACATTCGCATCATAAATCTGATTGGTAATTCTTCTTACATACATCCGCTCCACATGCCCAAACCACCGCAACATCCCTTTCTCTATTTTAGTCACCACATTCTCTTTCAAGCTACATCTTTCATGTATTATTGTATTCTTCACTATATCACTCTATTTTAATCTACAAATTTTCCTCTTTTATATCTTTTATTAGAGGGACGTAAAAGCGTTTCTAACCGGCAAGTAAGTGTGGTCGCTCCCGTAATCCAAAATAAAAACCCGAGAAACCTTATAACGGCATTATGTCTATCAGAATTTGATTTATTACCAAAATTCCCCCTGCCCTTCCCCTGTCTGGGGATTTTAAGATTTTTTCCCTAACATAAATAGAACTAAAGTTGAAAAAAATCGAAACACATAAAAACGAAGAAAAATCACCAAATAAAAACACAGCCGCTGATGTCTTGACGATATTTCTAAAAACATAAAAAAACGCTCATAATGCCCGCTAGGAGAATGGACAGGGAAATCTCACAGATAAACCTCCGTAAATAAAAATAATTATAATATTGTAATCAAGTTCTTAGGTTTTCGCGATTGTTACACATAGGAAATGAAGCTATTTTACTGATCTAAACTTCCCCCATCACCAAAGCCCCATTCAGACCCTGACCACTATGGAGATAGGACCTTAGAGAAACATATTCCGTCCCTATTAAACAACTTACCAGTTTTTAAAAAATGTTGAAAAAATATTTTTTCACAAATTTTTGTTAAATAGTAATTTTATTTAAGATTTTTTAATCACACTAAGTGTCAGTTTGTCACTTCAATTGAGAGTCGTTTAGATCCATGTTTATCTAAGAAAATTTTACATCTTTTTAAATTCTAAAATAAATAAATGAAAAGACTGAATGCCGTTCTAGGATTTTCAGAAACTGAACTCTGGACTCACTCATCTAGCACCAAGAGTGCAATCACCCAGATCGTTATTGGTAGTAAATATACTCACGGCTTCCCAACGCGTCATAGTTGTCTCCGTGAGGAAAATTTTGAATTCCACTTTGACGGGACGTATGTCTTTACGCTCCAGGATCTGCCGGATCACCTGTAATTCATTTTGTGTTTTAATTCATTAAGTATTTTTCTCCATCCATATTTGTTATTCGATGTGTAGGTGTATGATGTATTTGTTTAGTTTTCAAATATTTTGAATTTCTTAAAATCTTTACAGCCTAACTTCGGGTGTGACATTATTTGAATGGATATTTTTGCACATGCCACAGCCGCACACATTACAGTAAGACCAGGTAGGGAAAAAAGGAACATACTTTAGTTTGAGTCAACTGCTTTGAGCTCTAGGAAGACAAAGTAGACTTATAAGAATTTTGAAGTAAACTAAACTAGCTATTGCTATTAAATAACAAAATATAAAATATCAGACAACAATCACATACGTTCCTCTGGTCTAAAAGTAACTAAAGCACTCGTCTTATGGTAATGGGTAACAACGACGATACCACAAATATTCAGACCCGAGATAATATAGAAAAGCTAGTTTCTACATTGACCCAGCTGGGGATCGATCCCGGGACCTCAGCGATGGCGACACCACGAAAGTCGGTGTGCAAGCCACTCAACCACCGAGGTAGCCTCTATTGAAAATAAAATCAAGTTGTAGTACCTGCTCGCGGCGCTGCGCCTGCAGCGCAGGGTGCAGGGTGGGGGGCTCGGCGATGCTCTCGGCGCTGCCGCTTAATGAGCTCGCGCTGGCCCATAGTAAGGCGCTCAACAAGTCACCTGCCAACAAAAATTCCATTTATTTAAAATCTAAAGAATTTCCAACTTATCTATTTCTCAAAAATAAATACAAACGCGATATTAAAGCTTTTGACAAAGACCACCTTTTTTACCTTTTCAAGGTTTAGTCCAAAAAACCCCATTGAGAAACAAAAGCCCACGGACGGGGATTGTAAGATATATTTCTGCAAATCCTCATTGCGAAGCAAATGTTACATAGTAGGTAGCTGTTTTTCAATAATTCCCTTTGTCAGTGTCAGGTCCGTGATAAATAGACGGCACTTAGGTCGGTCTTAAACGCTTATATGGTGTCATAATAGCACGAATTGGAACGGTACTATAAAGAGGTTACCTGTAAAGTTGTATAAACAAGTTAAAGAAATAAGCTTTGGAGAAAACAGAACGACGTTTACATAATATTGCTACGCACACTGGGTATTTATGGAAAAAAAAATCTAACATACCCCATTGGTATTCTCAGTGGGAATTTAAGAAATAAATCCACATCAAGATCCAAAAGTAAAACACTAATATCACAGACAGTTTTCACAAGGTGGCAGATAAAAATAATGTGTAATTCTTACGGGTGTTGTCGTCGTGAGTGGGGGTTGCGGGGGTTGCGGGGCTCGAGGCCCCGCTGTTCACCCCTCCGGGCGGTGCTGCGCCGAGTACAGGGACATCAGGACCACCTGTGGATAAACAATGATTGAATTTAATTTTTAACTAGGTTTATAGGATGTGGGTTATATTGATCACGGTGGGGAGCGGTTCGACTGCTCCATAACAAAACCTAGCCTAGTAGCAGTAGACCTCCTTGAGAAAGAGTTCGTCTAGGGACTGCCACATTACCTACCTATTGCTGACGGGCGCAGTGCCAGTGCCCCTTAGATATTTGCGATTTAAAGCTCTTTGTGGCACTGGAACTGTTATGGACAGGCGTGTAGCTTACCATCAGGCGCACGACGTGTCTTTCTCGTCACTTGATATTATAGAAAAAACCTATTATAGTAAGTGCTTATAAATTATACAGGAGAGCCAAAAACACAAATCAATGTGGCCCTTAAATAATTTTTCTTTTAAATGTAAAGTGTTAGGTACGGTAATTATGGCAACTAATGTATTGATGTCGTAAAAATAATCACAACTTATGAATTACATATTTTATATCATAGCTAACTCTGAATATTTATAACATAAGTTAATGTAGCAACCAGAATCAAAACACGGTATAAGCATTTGCCAGGTATTAGGTTTAGTTATTGCATTAGAAAATTTGATATAGTTTTACTAATTAAAATAACAAAACGACCGGTTGGGACTTGTTAACTCAGTGTGACGGGCAGTTCCCTGACTGCCATAGTGGGAAGAGATCTCTCGCTGCCAACAATCGTGGGCGCAATCCTCGGCAGCGAGAGGTGCTGGGAGGCTATGGCCTCTTTTTGCGAGAGAGTAATCTCGCAGAAGGAGGCTGCGGAGCGCTCCAGACAGGACGACCCCTCTCTGACCCGTTTCGAAGTCGTAGGCCGGGAAGACGAACGAGGCAATACCCTTCCCTGCCGGCCTTCTTCCCCCGCCGTAGATTGGAGTCGGGGTACCCCTTCCACCAAGACTAAGGGAGCCCGAGGCGCTGTCCAAAGTCCAAGTCCAAAGGACTGGGCCGGCTCCTTGCGGGCCATCCGCCGAGACGTCCCAGTAGTATGCGCAAGTATATATACGGGACTGCCGCCCTGGAGTCCCACATAACCGGTCGATGCTCCCCCAAGCCGAGCGGTATGCGTAACGCATTTCCCAAAATCAAGTGAGTTTCTTACCACAGAGGCCCGGCGCCCAGGCACAGCGAAAAACACTCGGCGTCAGACGCCGACAGAGCCGACCGCTTGCTGCCGGCCGTGCTCAGCGACGCGCCGTCACCACTGTAAACAAACAAACATACATCTGTTATACTACGCAATACCATCTTCAATAGTTCATTTGTAAGAGTAAATATTGTCTACGTTATATTGATAACTGTTACTAAGTAACAAATATTCAAAAAGGTTCTGTATGTGATTTGACAGTATTGGTTTCTGCAAAATTGTAGTAAGTGTATAAGAAATGGATAATATTATTTCATCCTGAAAGATATTACTGATCTATTGTAAAAGTGCGCTTTTTTAAATAAACGATAATTTTGTTTACGTTATATTAGCCGTTTTGTCTATAACAGTTGATCTACGGACAAATTATAAATGAACTATATTAAAGGTAACATTTGATAGTTAAAAATAATATTTGATTCGCACTTCGCGACTGACCGGTCAGAGCAAATAAGAGTAGAATTACGTAAATAATTCAGGGGCTCTGATTGGCCGGGCGGAGTCGCCGGCGCATTGATAGGGCCGGTACGGTGTGGGAGACACCGTATCGGTACATAATATAAGATAACAAGGCAATACGTGTTAGTAAAATAGAGAAAACACTTATAAAATATTGTTAATAGGAACATTATATAACATATCACTTAATTGCATCCGTGGCCGAACGGTTACCATGCCGGACTGCCACGCAGAGGTTCCAGGTTCGGTTCCCGGGTCGGGAGAAATATTTATATGGCCTACATTTATTTATCTTGTGAGTTTGGGTGTAATTTGTGATTGTCTATGTGAGTGTCCACGGCACCCGCGACTGTGTCATCGACTCGTCATTTGAAAAGCAAAATACAAAAAAAATCCAATGGCAGTTGAATAGTAGCTCGATAGCCACTGATCCATGAATCCACTACACTTAACTTTTACCAGAATACCAACAAAAATCATGCCATTGACTCTCGACATACAGTTGAGATGATTTAGTATTAGCAGATTTGAGATAGTATTAGGCGCTCCGCAGATGGAGCAACTTTGATAATCGAGTTTCGGCAACTGGCAACCCGCAACTAGCTGTTAATTTTCATATGAATTCAAGAAACCGCACAGACGTAGCAACTTCCGTTGAGAGTTTCGGCGAAAATTCTTAATTGCCGCAACTGGAAACTTGCAAATTTGTACCGGTTGTCTCCAGTTGCCTCAACTAGACATCGACCAATTCCCTGGTTTGAGATCATATAATGCAATTGTACATCGTATTTTCTTCGACCCCTTGATATGATAAGTCGCAGTACAGCATTCAAGTAGAATTCACCAACAGTTTATCACTTCATAGAAGATTTTGTGTAGAATTATCGACTCACAGTTGTAGCTAAGGAAAACACCAAAAATTCTATTTTAAGTCATGACTTGTTATCGTGTTGATAAATAACAATACACGCTATATTACGTAAGCACGTAAACACAGAGTCAACATGAAATTTGCAGAGAATCCGGGGCTTTATTATTATTTCCTTAATGGCGGTCAATAGGCTTGAGCCAGTGTCACTTTTGAAAGACTAAGAGTGGTCACAAGGTGACTTTTAACAGCGATGAAAACGTCAGTTCGTGAAACAAACGTACAAACGCGCGATTACATCGATGCAATCGCCTGTACATCCTAAAGGCGCATTTATTAGACACGAATTTCTTCGCGCTCTCCCCGCGCGGTCGAAGAGCGGGGCCCGAGTTGCCGCCGCGCAGCGACCGCATGCGTCTGTCATGGCAAAATGCGCTCTATTTGTTTAGCCTTTACGTTTTAACTGGATTTCAAGGGTTTGTATTATTCAAAGGAATTTAAATGGTGTTGTCTAATAAATGGAATACAGATTCGCCATTAAAATACACGACAATCACGCATTTCGACTCATCCAAAGAACAGAATCCGTTGTGATTATATAGCGAAAAGATATTAAGGACGTTACGATACGAGAATAATTTCGTTATTTAAACTAAGGCCCATGCAAAGTTGTTTTGAGAATTTATATACCTTATTTCGTTTCAGAAATATAAAATCAAACAACAGTCGATCTGACATCCCCAGCGAAGAAGAACGAACGAAATGTACTATCCTGAGAACAAGTAGTCTTGCACATAGATCTTTGTTCTACGGATGAGTCGATTTGTAACGATGCAGTCGCGCGCTTGCATTGCATTGCTGCTTAAAATCGCTCGCGTGTGTAAAGGTACATGATTAGAGACTGCATCGCGTTTGCATCGCTGCCAAAAGTTACCGTGTGTAACCGCTCTAATGTAAAAATTCGTCTTCTTTTTAATTATTATCGGTGCCATTTTACAAATATGGCGATCATCGCCAGTGTCAGTAATCGAGCTTAAAGGTATTTGTTTTTCCATAGACTAAGTATTCAATGGATTTTGACATTAAACCTTTTTTTTTAAATTTATTAAGGCTTTAGCAAAGCCATCATCAGCCTAAACATGAAGTTTAATTATGTTTCTGTAAATATGGCCGCCACAAAGAGGATAGGCAATTTGAGGCGGCGTGCTTGGATTGACTCGGGATTCCTTAGAACGGGCCGATACGGGTATTTTAGTTCGAGATTCGTATAATTTCGCGTTTTAATCTTCGATTAAGGCACAATAGCACTATCCTATTCTACTTTAAACTAGATTTCACAAAATAATTGAAAGTCAAAATAAAAACGACACTTTTCCCTCCAAAAGGTCCAGAGCGAATCCGACATTAAACCTCTTGAATATCTGACAGAACATAATAGAAATTTAGACCATAACGCAACAAAAGAGATTGTAAAGAAAGAGATCAATGTGGATATAGAGATTAAAGAATGCAAAGGTTTCGCGTCAGACAAACGTCCGTACTTCCCGATATAGTACCACCCAATTTTATGCTAATTTTTTCTTCTTTTCGCTTTGAAGCCTAACCTTAGAGAAAATTAAAATATCCACAAACGACGCAAATGAATAAGACCGTAGAACAAAATAACGAAGAAAACTGATAACATTCGCTCTACGATCAAGGAAGTCACAGCAAATTTGTTGCGATAAAAATGCGCATAATTGTACTATAACTCATGGGAACTAATATACGCAATAAATTAATCAATATGTGTACAACACAGGTTTCCTCTAGAACCTGGTAGTGGTCATAAAGGAAAGATTAACAACTCAACTGGTCAACCGGTTGGTTGTGGCGCCCGGTGTGGTGGTTCGTGACTTAGAATATTTTTTTATGTATAACATTAAGAGGACGGGACGTACAAGTCGTGCGCCTGGTGGTAAGCTACACGCCTATCTATAACAGTTGCAGTGCCACGCAGAGCTTTAAATCGCAAAGATCTGACGGACACTGCCACCGCGCCCGTCATCCTAGACTAAGTTCACGAGTCCCATGTGCCTGTAATTTCACCAGCACCCTTACCCTTCAAAACCGGAACACAGTAATGCTGACATACTGCTTGGCGGCAGAAATAGGTAAAATGGCAGTACTTCCCTGGACGAACTCTTTCACATGGAGCTCTACTACTACTGTATACTTCGAGAAATCTACTGTACTACTTACTTGTGAAATTTTCATCCCCCCATTTCCTTTTAAGACTTATTGTTGTGACAAAAAGAAGCCCATGTCCTCCTACATAGATTCCGTCTATCTCTATACCAAAGTTCATCAAAATTTAACACGTATAACCCAAACCGAATCGTTAAAACAGGTTTACAAATCCGGTGTGATTTAAAAAGACGG
>NW_020653732.1:2305104-2335204 GCF_003589595.1 Hyposmocoma kahamanoa | reverse complement strand
GAATCGTTAAAACAGGTTTACAAATCCGGTGTGATTTAAAAAGACGGTGTAATTGCGTAATATACACACAAAAAAAACACAGTCGAATTGAGGACCTCCTCCTGTTTTGAAGTCAGTGGCTCTGCAACAGCTCTTCTAAACATTGTATGATAATTACAGTACCGGCACGCTATGATGGCCGTTTTGACAGATTACAATAGCGAGATCAAATCTCAATTCATTATCGAAAAAAAATATAATCAAATGCGAGCCGCATGTATAAGTTTTTAGATTATAACTAGTATTGCAAGGGGTAGCTGATTAAAAAGTTTTAATAAAACGAAAATAAAAATGTTTACTTAATATAATTATCGTCAATTCCAAACTGCTTTGTTTTGCATTGAGCTTTGACGCGAGATTGCCTGAGGTAGAAGTTGTGTTGGACAGCGATCCTACAAGTGACGATCGTATTAGATTATTTTTTTTTTAATTTCGAATTTCGAACAACAAATGCCGAGATGTGTTGTAAATTTTACTGCACGTCACTATTGACAGCAATGTGCAGCAATGGACTCCTTCAACGTACTTATGCATTAATACGAAACTTGATGAGCGGACAAACGTCAAAATGGAAAATCAGTGCGTGCCAGTACTATAGATAGCGACGCGGCTGCAGCGCCACTGTGGTTCCACTGCATCCAGTATATAATCAGAAACAGAGACGACATGTAATTTAATTTGTTTAAAAACTCTTCTGCCAAATCATTACGGTGACAACTGCGCTCTGATTGGCCAGCCCGAATTGGAAACAATTGACAGGTGTCGTTAATTGTTTCACTTCAAATCGACCAGTTTAACTTGAGCTTCGCTATAATGGACGAAAATTGAAAAATTACATATTTAATGTTTAATTACCGATGAAATGTGATTCAGTTTACTTTGTAATTAGATGTTTTGCTGTTTTTCCCGCACCACCGAATGGAACAGTCCCCCATAGTTAAAGATATTACATTTATTACAATAAATACAGAATATTTCTGGAATATACGGAGACGTCTACACAGGTCAATTGTTGACACTATACTATTTCAGCTTTCTAATTTGTGATTTCAGTGCAAACGAGAGTTGATATTTAAGCGATATAAGGCCCATAGGCCTGATAAGTTGCCAGGGTTGGATGGCCCTTATTTCGTCTCTATCTCTGGTTATATACTATATGCTCCACCGCAGGGCTTCTATAGTTAAAATTTGAAGGGTCCCTAAACGTCAGAGTCGAATTTAAAATCTTGTGTTGACATCCGGAGGTCTACCACGAAATACGATACTACGTGATAGCTGTCATGTGACGTTTCGGAGTAAAGTATCCACAAAAACTTATGTCAAGTCATGATCTTCAACCGTTGCTTCGTATTTCATGGTGACCTGCCACTTGATGTTACATATCTTACCTGAGCAGCACCATAACCATTTTCTTCACAAGAAAAAGAAACTATACAGGAAGACAAAATAAAATTCAAAAATAAATATAACTAACAATAAATATATCACAACACATGGAATGTTTCACTTCGATTTTTAAAAATTTAATATTCAAAATTTAATCAAAACAAATTAATTAAAATTTTAAAAATAGAGTGAACTCTACGTTCTACAGCAGAATTTTCAACCGATTTTTAGCGGGAATTTTTTTATAGAATATTCTGCTGTATGGAGTATACAGCATAGTATTTTCTTTTTTAACTATATAAATTTTTGTTTCTTTTTGAGATTGCGACCGACTCGAGAAGAGCTTTAGTGAACACTGGCTGCTAATATAAACACCGGCTGAATCCAAATAAAACGTTTGCCAAAATTTAAAAATAGAAGGCATTAATACCAACTTTAAAGCTGTTGGCAAGGGGTACATACGTTTGTTCTTTGTTTTTCAATGTATTTGTCCAAAATACGCAGATTTTTTCGTTAATCTGACAAACCCGGATTCCATTCCCCATAGATCAAATTTAGGAAAGTTCCGTGTTCTTCATAGTGAGTACACGGTTTTGTGTGACCTTTTAAAGTTAGGCATTTTAAATTTCTAATAGCGTAGATAATTCTGTGCCTGAACCAGGTCAAAACAATGTATTTCAGAACCGTCATCATGTGGAGTAATTTAAAAGAACTTATTACTTTTAAACAACATAACAGAAACGATGATGTCAAAATTCAGTACTGCCACCATTTTAGCACACCCCGGACACTCCATACAACGGGCGAAAGTTATTTACCTACTGCTATTACTACTACTACATACAGCAAGGCGCTATCTGTACACGCACAATAGTGTGCGTGAAGTGGCAGGGTTACTCTATATCTATGGGGTTACCATCACTTACGTTACGTGGTCAGAGCGGCAACAACGAAAATTCTAACGCCAATCTGTTATCTATAATTCTATTAATAGAATCCTAATAATTACACATGTTCAGTATTTATGTCGATACAATATTATATTTTTCTTTAATTCACTACCTGGAATAATATTGAATATTTACTTAAAAAATATATTAAAAGCACTTAAATTTTATGTTGTATTTTGGACAGGTATTTTTAAATAAAGTAACCAAGGTATTGAAATTGCGTGTCCAAGTTTATTGTTACCTAGTTAATAATTAGGTATATTCACTGCGTAATATTTATCGGCAATACAAATTGAAAACTCGAGAACCTTTGTCTACTAGCTCACGAAGTTATGACGCCCAATAACTAAGTTATGGTATTCTGCACTAAATAAATGAAGAAAACAATAATTGAATGAGTCTCAGACATAAGTTTTTCTCACCTCCGTTTTATCTTCGGAAAACTAAACTCCTCTCTTTATCCCGTTTGGATGATGATAAACAGCCGTCCACAGCACAATTCTGTTAATACATAACATCATTGTAAATGCTAACTTACAATGATGTTATGTATTAACGTACAAGTTTCGTAATGAATAAATGAAAACTATATTCAAATATCAAAGCCGTCTTAGCGCGAAAACGGCTCACCGACAGCCCTGTTGTCGTTCAGTCAATGTGACCGTCAATGTGCGGGGCGTGGTGCGGTATCTAAATCTAGGGAGGGGCGAAGAGTGTCCATTCTTGTTACTTTTTGTTTTCTGATTTTGGTGTTAAAAAATTGAACGTTTTCATGTAAACGATATTCCTATTCTATTTGATATCAAAATTACTTTATATATAAATTAACAATAAAACGAACAGGATGTGCCGCTACTACAATATATCTATTCCGGTTTCGATATTTTCACAATGTTGGTTTTTAAGATCTGGCAGTATGACTCGGAGTCCTGAGCCTGTTCCAAAGGACGAACATTTTTTATTATGTACTGGTTCAAAATGAAATATATGTATAAGACTGTAGTTACTAGATTTTTTTTATGGAAAGCGACACGCCTGTCAATAGCTGTTGATTGCCACTCTGATATTCAAATCGCAAAGCCTGTCACCTTGAGACATAAGTTGACAAGTATCATGTGCCTGTAATTTCACCAGCAAAAAAATTATACTTTTTTTTGTACAACCTACAGTATTCAGTACTTACAAACATGTAAGTCTTAAACATCAAGTATATAACCAGAAACAGAGACGAAATGTCATATAATTTGTTTGAAAACTATTCTGCTATATCATTACGGTGACAACTGGGCTCCGATTGGTCAGCCCGAATTCGAAACAATTGACGGGTGTCGTCAATTGGTTCACTTCAAATCGACCAGTTAACTTGAGCTTTGCTATATTACTAAAATTGCAAAATTACATATTTAATTACCGATGAAATTTGATTCCGTTTGTTTTGTAATCAAGACGTTTTGCTGTTTTTCCCCACACCACCGAATAAAACAGCACGCCATTCTTAGAAATATTATCTTTATTACAATAAATACAGAATATTTATGGAATATACGGAGACGTACACACAGGTCAGTTGTTGGCGCTCGACTATTTCAGTGCAAACGAAAGTGGATGTTTATAAGTGATGTATCACTTATGAGTTACCAGGACTATGGCCCTTATTTCGTCTCTATTTCTGTTTATATACTCGATGGTCCTAAAGGTTGCGTCGATTACCGGGTAAGCGTATACGCACTGCATCCAATTCGTATTCCAAACCCGAGACATTAGAATCCGAAAAAATACGAATATCGCTTGTACACCTAGAGATAAAACGATCCCTGTGATGTTTCGGACACGAATGTTACCAAAACGTAAATATGTTAGTTCTGGCTTATGACAAAGAGAGCAGAATATTTACTACATTATTTCCTTTAGTTAATGCTGTGTAAATATATTAAGTAAACCACGCTCAAAATAAATATGATACGACAGTGGAACGGTATCCGAAGCTGTATGACCCACAAATACTATCTTGTTTACAATCTTACAATTACATTTTAAAGAGGCCAATAACAATATAGCTTACTCTCGTATATTTAAGGAGAATTGTTAAGAAATCGTCTCAAACACAATATAGTTACAACAAAGCTTTGAATTTTTTTTATGATATCAAGCGAACGGGAGTGTTCATAACGCACACATTCATAACGCACACATTCATAACCCAGCACTACAGAAACTTTGGCTGCCATGTACATCTGTATTTGTCACATAGACAAACACAAATTACACCCATACTCTCTTTTATGGAAAACTATATACGTTTGTACAATAATATTCCGGAGCATAATTATATTAAGTTTATTATTTCCTAAGTTTAAAAACTACATTAAACATTATATTTTGATTGAAAAGTCATAATACAAAATTGAAGACTACGTGTTACATAAAGATATATGAAAAGACGACATGGCTCTAGATTCCACACAAATATGATTCAAAGTGTATTCCATAGCATTTAAGTTTAATTGGAAAGAGCAATAGAGTTTCTTGCTCGTTCTTCTCGGGGTAGTCAGAGTAATGAACGAGCAGTAGCTTAAATGTGACGTTTTTAAATGTAAATTTATTTTACCTATGGAATAAATGATTGTTTGACTTAGACTCACGAAAGAAATAAGTGTAGGCCATACAAACATTTCTCCCGGCTCGGGCATCGAACCCGAAACCTCCGGGTGGCGGAGGCAGTTAAGTCAAGTAGTAATATGAGAGTTACTGCGTTCCGATTTTAAAGAGTACGGGTGCTGGTGAAATTACAAGCACATGAGACTTGTCAACTTATGTCTCAAGGTGACAGGCTTTGCGATTTAAATATCAGAGTGGCTATCAACAGCTATGGACAGGCGTGTCGCTTTCCACCAGGCGCACGACTTGTCGTACCGTCGTACTTGGTACCATAAAAAAATTCTATTAAGTACAGTCTTATAAATGCAAATGTGAATCTTAAATTCTTCAAAATTAGGTTAAAAACAAATACATTTAACTGAGTAGGTATTATAAAAGATTTTCTATTACTACAAGTCACGTAATATGACAGTTAAGATAAAAATATTCTCTATTCTCTTATCGTTCCATATTATACAATATAATTAAACTATTAACAAGATCATAATATTCTTGGTAATGTTATCTTCTGTGGATTAAATGTTACTAAGTCATTTCCTTAAGTAACTTTATAGTAACTTTATATAACTAAACAGTAACTATGTGGTTCATGCTATAATATTGTTATTATTCAGGTTCAAAAGAACCCGTGTTAGTAATCGTTTGACCTACCACCACTCCTATATTGCAAATATTATTTTAAAAACATTTATAGGTACATCTCTGGAATGAAAACTCATACACAGAACTACTGGGAAAGAAAATTCTCAGTAGTTCTGTGAAGAAAACTGTCTATTTATCAACATAATAAATGAGAAGTACCAGTAGGTCTGTCAATAGAACTGTAGAACAGAACTAGTCGGAGAAAAAAAATCTTAGTAGTTCTATGAAGAAAACAGTCTATTTATCAACAGAATAAATGGGAAGAAAAGTACCAGTAGGTTTGACAACAGAACTGTACAACAGAGCTTGTGGGAGAAACAATTCTCAGTAGCTCTGTAAAGAAAACTGTCCATTTATCAACAGAGGAAATGGGAAGAAAAGTACAGTAGTGCTGTCAACAGAACTAGTGGGAGAAAGAATTCTCAGTAGTTTTGTAAAGAAAACTGCCTATTTATCAGCAGAACAAATGGGAAGAAAAATACAGTAGTTCTGTAAAAAGAACTGTACAACAGAACTAGTGGGAGAGAAAATTCTCAGTAGTTCTGTGAAGAAAACTGTCTATTTATCAACAGAATAAATGAGAAGAAAAGTACCAGTAGGTCTGTCAATAGGACTGTAGAACAGAACTAGTCGGAGAAAAAAAATCTCAGTAGTTCTGTGAAGAAAACTGTCTATTTATTAACAGAACAAAGGGGGAATAAGTACCAGTAGTTCTGTCAACAGAACTGTACAACAGAACTAGTGAGAATAATCGTTTAAGCAGAGGCCGTGGGTTCGAATCCTGGTTCGCGCCTCCGAGTTTCTCAGAATTTATGTGCGTTTAGATTGAAGTTTACCATGAGCTTTTCGGTGAAGAGAATCATCGTGGTAGAACCTGCACGTCGAAGAAGGTTCACAACACTCGGAAAACGTGGGAAGTTCCCAACCAGCATTGGGCCAACAACGTGGCGGACAATGGCCTATAAACCCTCGCTAGAGAGAAAACCCGTGGCCAGCACTAGGACGTATAAAAGGGTTGGAATAGACGAATTACTTTACATCATTGACTTACAATTATATGGACGTCGTCGGGTCCGCGCTAAAAAGTGTCTTATAGAACGAACTTATAGGGCGTTAAAATCGTATACAGAGCATGAGTCATTCACGCTTTAGTCTTCGTTTGTTCGACTGACAGCGAAGCAAGCAAAATTAGACAGTACTGCGATGACATTACAATTTAAATTCAACGTTTTAGCTTTTTCATATTCCTTTACATGTCACTATGTTTAAATAGGTTGACTTGGGACATTTTTTTCGTGGTTTTTGTATTAGACCCGTCGTTCATTTATTTGTAAGTCAATGCCAATGCTTTACATCTTGAAATTGTAAGCTTTTTTAACAGACTTCAAAATAAAGGAGGAGGTTCTCAATTCGACCGGCATTTGTGAACCGATTTTGATGATTCTTTTTTTGTTGGAAAGAGGGAACCTCAGGAGTGGTCCCATTTAAATTTGAAGAAAATATTCCACTTCTAAGGGTGGCAAACAAGGGGATGAATGACTTTTGAGGTCGGCTTTTTTAGAACTCCGTACTGAGATTATTCTGATCTAAATAACGTTATATTTGTTTTTTCAAACAAACCAACTGTGTTATAACTGTAACTTATTAATACAAAGAAGTTGTTGGTTGAATTCCAGCCGGATCGCAGGATTTTTTCTTTATGTTAGATCTTTGCATTAAAAAAAACATACAGTCGAATTGAGTAGCTGCTCCTTTTTTTGAAATCGTTTAATTACAACAAACTAATGGAGCCAATTCACAAAAAATAATTGAATATCATCAACTTAATAATAGTTACCCTAGGGAAGGTATATTGGTGATATTTTTTAAACAGACTTTCCACACAGTTCCATATGCAAGCACATTCATGAGACAGCCCTGAAGACAACACGCTAGCGCTGTCTGATGAATGTGCTGCATGTCAAATTTTATGAAACTAAGTTTAAATTTGATTACACCTTTTTTATAAAATCAACAAATAAACCAACTTCAACAGTTTGTGGAATTACATCTATTGGCCAAGTTTCACTGAAAACGGTTAATGGATAGTGGTTGAAATCCAATAAACCTGTTTTATCCCCCAATTTGCTACCCTTAGAAGTGGAATATTTTTACACATTAAAATGGGATCATCAATACTAAGGTACCCTTTCCAACAAAAAAAAAGAACCGTCAAAGTCATTTCACAATATGGTTCTTAATCGCATAATACAGTCAAATTGAGAAAGTCCTTTTTTTAAAAAGTGAGATATTCGTTTAATGACAATATTGATTTCTGTGAGCAATATGTACATTCTCGTTTATTCTAGTCACTTTGACCCTGTCCTTTTTAAGGATATCCTCAATTTGGTACATAGGTTTACTTCCTTATTTAATTTATTAATCGCACGTTGGTCCATAAACAGCTGGGTTAATAGATGATTTTGTAAAGTTTACTGTTTACTTGTAAATAAATTCTTGATTCGTTAATTAAGGCAAAAAAAGTCTAGCATTATGCGCTACGTAAAGCGCTGTATGACGAGGTCCAGAGATCGTTTCGCGGTAGGATCTGTTTGGGAATTTCACTTGTCTTTTGGGTCTGGGTGTTCTGGGTAGACACAATATAGAAAAGTCAGTTTTTTTACATTGATCCGGTCGAGGATTGAACCGGGTCCTCAAAGATGGCGACACCATGAAAACCGGTGTGCAAGACACGCAAGTCAAGTTAGAATTGATTAGACACAAACAAAATAAGAAAATTCTATAAACAGATATTACAAAATGTAAAAGACAACAAGGTTGTACGTCACTTTGAGCTTTTGCCATATCACAGAAAGAAATAACAACATAATAGAACTGTACCAAAATAGCATCGTGACGCACATTGCCTAAAAGTAATTGAAGATAGATGAAGCATTGTGGAGGAATGGAAATTATTATAGAGACGTTTATGTAGTACTCAGAATGGAGGAGATTGGATGAAACTATTATTAGACGAATTAGGAGGCTATTTATTCCGCTAGGTGGCGCAAGATCGCTGGTGCTATTGGACTGTAAAACTCCATTTAAAAATAAATTGCACGAGAGGAGGCACGACGTACGTCTGGGGCATCCTGAGCAACAATCGGTGGCTGCGGTGCTTCAACCCAGTACATGGTGCACTTGGTGTTGTGCCTCTTCTACCTGTACGAGGGAAGACCTCAACACGCGGCCACGGATAAAGGTGGTTTTTCACTAGTGAGGCGAGGCGACACAAAACGAGCTCTTTTCTACCAAAAATTGCCATTAATAGCTCGCGCAAGCCATTTTAAATAATTTATTTCCACACACATAAAATACAGAACAAGAGGAAACAATATTATCAATAGAGTATATATAAAAACTAAATGAGTTGTGTGCTCGCGCTGCAGTTTTGAATTGTGACTATTCAATGCTGTTCAGTTCCTACCACGAGTTTACTGTGACAGTTGTCGCTAGCGACTTCACAATTTTGTATAACAAATTGTACAATGCCACTAGCGGTTACAAGAAGAAATAACATTTTGTATACAACCATTTTACGCGATCAATGTAATCTCATGGTAGAGGCTGTTTGTCTTGCGACAAACACGCGGCTGCAGTAACATGTCCCGTAAATTATTATTATTAAATATGTTAACGGAAAAAGAATCACACGAAGCCATCTTTTTTTAATCTCAAATCGTACGTATGTACAATCTTGTGTTGCAGAGTTATAATTCTTTATGTAGGCAGCAAAACAGTTCAATATTACAACAACAAATATTTCAATTCTCGCCTCGCCCATCCTCGTCAATCCACCGAAGATGAGCTAGAAGAGAATTGGAATTTTGTTACACAAACATCAATTCTCGTCTCGTTTCGCCTCGCCGGTGGAAAAGCACCTTTACGCAGTCAAGGTGGCAACATACTATTCAAAGTCAATATTCCTAAATTAAAAGAAGCATCACACGATAAAAGATGAGTACCTTACGTCAATTGGCAAATCCTTCGTTAGCAACGTTAGCAAGCGTTATCATGGTGTAATAAGAGCAAGTAGGACAACTCCCACCTGTTCGGCGCGTCGTTGTTACATTATTATTTTAGTTGTACTTACAAGGTCTAAACATAATTTGAAATATTTAAATATTATTGTATTGATAGTCAATTATTTTGTATGTGTAATTCCTCCACTAGTTTGTTATAATTATTAATACAAAGATCGAACACTCAGAAAAAATTCCTTCGATTCGATATTATTGAAAATCAATTCAATAATATTTAAATACAGTGAATAGCGACATCTCTAGCAGGGGTGACGAAATACTTTCATAGATTTCTCATAGATGGCGCTACGGATAAAATGTCATTGAACAACCAAAATACAAAGATACGACAATAGGAACATGGAAAAATTCGTGAGGTCCGCTGGTTCGTTCTGTGGCTTACTTGGTATGGCGTCTGGCACGGTATGCTCGAAGACGTCGGTTCGAATCCGGCCGATCGATCTCTGTATTAATAATTATAAAATAATTGGAAATAACTTTTTTATGAAAAAAAACCGACTTCAAAAGTTCGTGGTGTTTGGTGTTACATCTTTTTGCCAAGTTTTTTTTTAAATCAGTTACCGGAAAGTGCACGAAACCGGATTCATCCCCTCGTTTGCCATCCTTCGAGGTGGACAATTTTCTTCAAATTTCAATGGGACCTATACTGAGGTACCCTCTATCCAACAAAAAACGAATCATCAAAATCGATTTACACGTCACGTAAAACACAAGTTGTAGTCGCGGTATTAGGAATTTTTTATTTCCTTAGTAAACTGTCTCCGTGGCCAAACGGTTTACCATGCTGGACTGCCACGCAGAGGTCCCGGGTTCGATTCCCGGACCGAGAAAAATATTTGCATGGCCTACATTTATATCTCTCGTGAGTTTGGGTGTAATTTGTGGTTGTCTATGTGTGTGTCTATGGCACCTGCGATACAAGGTTTTTCTAGTGCGGGACTATGATGTGTGCACGTTATTATTATTAATAAAATAGTTTCGAGACCAGGTAATCAGTGTTTGCCTGGCACAGTACATTACTATTTATTATTGTTTTCAATATTTTTCTTACAACATTCGTTCCAAATACCAAAGAGATAAATTGTTCAAAACAAACATCACGTGTGATTTGGCGCGAATGTTTACAATGTATTTTTAAAATGGCGGACGGGTGTGGCGGGTTTTTATAATTTTGAGGTTATATTTAGAACTTAGCTGCGGGTAGGGATTTGGGATTCACGACGACTTCGATATATTATCAATTATCATTTATTTATAAATTAAGACATAGAACAAGTTAGAATAACAAACGTTTATCAAAACAAATGGTTTGTCTCGCCGTCCGTCTATAGTGTTGTAACATTTTGTAGTAGCGACATTTTGATAACCTTGTGGCCCAGCGGTCATCAACTGTAGTTACGGTCGTTTTGCCACTATGGACGACGGATAATATAATATATGTATATACTATACTCGTACATATAGCCAATCTCATACAAAAAAATGTTGCACCCGTCACTCTGAGACATACCACAAGGTGACAAGTCCCACGTGCCTGTAATTTCACCAGCACCCTTACCCTCCCAAACCGGAACGCAGTAATGATCACACTACTGCTAAAATAGCTAAGATGGCAGTACTTCCCTGGACGAACTCTTTCACAAGGAGCTCTACTAGTGGTACCAAGTAAACCCGCGATGCGATTGTAATATTATTCGAAAAGGCCAACAGATGGCAGCTATTATTACATTTTTGTCAAGTTTATGCTCTTGTTCGGGCGTTGTTAATTTATAAAATAACAAATAATATGTGTAACACAATAACTTTGGAAAAATTAGTGAAAATAGTTCCGAAGTTTACCGCTCGATGGCATTGGCGTAGATAACGCAATTTCTGAATCGCGGTGTTAAATTTTCCCTAAGCTAATCACCTCTTTTATTACTAAAGTTTGCAACAATAGTTCCAATGTTTACCACTAGATGGCATTGGCATAGAAAACGCAATTTCTAAATCGCGGTGTTAAGATTTTCCCTAAAGTAATGACCTGTCACCACTATTTTATATGAAATTGATCGAGTCAAACGATTGCAATTCTACGGTTATCCACTATTAAGCTGAAGCATCTCGAACTCCCGCCTATCTTTCGGGGCAGGTTACGAGAACACCTCTGAGCAAGTGTCTTTTCGTAATATTTGCACCCACCGGACCGGGACTTGTCACGGACTCTGCGCCGCGCTTGCAACCAACGGGACGAATCCCTTTTAATGGACACCCTTGTATTGTGAGCTGTTGTACAATAAACCAAGTCTTCTTCACCAAATTTCGTCGTTTGATTCCTGGATAGTAAGCGGGCACCAGCTAGCCGAGCGAATCTCTACCACCCCTGTACACCCCCTCCTACTACTTATGCATTTTTAATATTTTAAAGTAAAAGTCAGTGTTAAAACAAACCAATAAAAAAAAACACCTTCGATTTGATAATATCTTTTCAACGATATGTTACTGTTGTGACCAATTTAATTGTAAACGAATTTTAAATTGTTTAAAATGATTTTTAAATCTTTTTCATACATCGATACCTCCAATGAACACTATGCCAACTTAATTTTTGGACCTGTTCTGTTTTTTATTTCTTTTTGTTTGTTTATTTATATTTTCACGAAATTCGTTTTTCTTTGTATCTTTATTTTCTTTTTTTTCACAAAATTCGGTGTTAGTAAATAAATAAATAAATAATAGTAAATAAATATGGCTATTTACAAAAATGACCAAAAAAAAGAGTTGCTGTAGTGTTCATTGGATGTATCGATTTTATATTTCTTATTTTGTACGATATATCTCAAATTTCGATTATCGAGATTCAATACTTTATATTTTTTGTTTTATTCAAGTGTTGCAATCTACAATTTCAAATATGTATTAAAGTTAATTTGTATAAATTGATACCCCACGCTACAACTTAGAATGTATGACAACGCTATTTGACAGTTTCGAACAGGCCCGTCTTTACGTTGACAGAATCGGTTCACAATTGACAGAGAAATCGGTAAGTACACTATTATGCCTACAAAATTCTCATTCTATACATCCCTCGTATAACCTCCTCATTTATTTTGAAGTCGATTAAAAAGGAAATTTATTATTTAAGACCCAATAACTGAAATAACCGACTTATGTGGACAAGAAAACAAAAATTACGTAGTACAAAAACAACATCAATAACGTAACGTTTAACAAATCCCATTCTCCTCCTTTTAAAAGCTATGGCTCCATCGAAATCAAACACACTGAAAATCTATCAACTTTACTTCGTCCCTATGACAAACGACAAATGAAATGTCACAGGGATAATCCTAGTTTGTGTTTATTATAAATATCTAACACGAAAGCAGCAGACTGCTGTGCTTCGGATTGGAAGATAGGGAGAGCCAGCGCAATCACAGGCTTAGAAGACGTGTGATTTCACGTCATATACGATAATATTGTATACCTACCATAAAAAACTTATCAACTATCGTACAATGTCTGCCTGCAAAACAAGCATAAATATTAATGCAAATAATCTTAACAAGCTAAATAAATAAACCGTTCCAGTTGATAGATTACATTTCACAATAATCTAGAAGTTATCTGATTGTTTTTTTTTTCATACCTATGTTTCTCAAAGGCTAGAAAGTTACACAGTTAACAAACTCTCTGTTACTTCTTCCGTGGCCGAACGGTTACCATGCTGGTCTGCCACGCAGAGGTCCCGGGTTCGTTTCCCAGGCCGGGAGAAATGTTTGTTTGGCCTCTAGTTTTATGTACTATTGTTGTTTATCATTATTTCTCTCGTGAGTTTGGGTGTAATTTGTGTTTTTTTTATAATATCAATTGACAGTACAGACAAGTCACGCGCCTTATGATAAGCTACACGCCTGTCCATAACAGTTGCATTGCCACTCAGAACTTTAATCGCAAAAATTTGAGGAGCACTGCCACTGCGCGTCACTCTGAGACATAAGTTGATAAGTCTCATGTTCCTGTAATTTCACCAGCACCCTTACCCCTCAAAACCGCAGCTCAGCACAGATTGCCACTCAGATCTCAGTAATGCTGACATTACTGTTTGGCGGCAGATATAGGTAAGGTGGCAGTAATTCCCTGGACAAACTTTTTCACAAGGAGCTGGTCTTCGCTCCCGACCCGGACACGCTCTCAGTGTGTTTTAAGCTTTACAGGGAGAGTAAGCGTGCTCGAGGGAAACCTTGTGTCCAGCAGCGGATGCGTGTAAGAATACCAATAATTGTAACTATTTTATAAAAAAAAGCCAAACTCAAAAGTCCGTAAAATTACATCTGTTTGCCAAGATTTATTGATTTCGGTTACTGGAAAGTACGCGAAACCGTATTCACGTGGAATATTAACCTTCAAATTTAAATGGAACCATTCTAATGTACCCTCTTTCCAACAAGAAAAAAATAATCATCAAAATCAGTTTACTTTTTTAATCGCGTAATATACGTACTAAAATATACAGTCGAATTGAGAACCTCCTATTTTGAAGTCGGTTAAAAATTCTGCCATTGACATTATCAATGCCCAACTGCAATGATTTAAAATTAGCATACTTGGGAACCAGTATCAGTTAAGGTAAAAAGGGATATCATCGTAACTACTTTCCAATCTGACATAACCTGAGATCGGAATAATAATAATGATCGACCGAACCCACTGATGATGGAAAGGGGATGACGAAATGATTTCATGCAATTCTCAATTCTCTCCATGGTAAGTATTAAAAGCTGCACGAGTGATGCGAAATAAAAAAAATCAATTCAGATTGTAGGTCAATCATTGATGCTGAAAACTTCACTCTACACTCACACGCAGTAACATCGGACAGCCAACAGAAATAGCCAACTAATTTTAAGATCGGCAGAAAAAAAATTGTAATATGAAATAAATGATTGTATTATAATCTGTTTCCACACACATTGATTACATAAAAAACAAACCAAGACTATTTAAAAATATTTAAAAATAATGAGGGAGAAAAAAAGTAGTTGTTGTCCCTGTACCTTTAAATTTTATCACTTAATAAAAAGAACAAAATCGCGGCTACTAGATTTATAACAAATTGGAATTTATTTTATATTCATGAATTCTATTTTAATTTTATAAAATATATATGTGGTCGTGACTTATTATATATAATACATATATTTACTTATCCACAATAACCGGGACAAGCTAAAAAATCTGTGTATATGCATATGTTTTAGAAGCATATATCTCGTAGCAGAAGTGACATATGTCATCCAGGGAAGTACTGCCACCTTTATTTCTGCCGCCAAGTAGAAATGTGAGCATTACGAGATCTGAGTGGCAGTCTGTCACTTGCTGTAATAATTAAAAAAAAGTGGTTGATGTTGAGCTCGCTTCTCTGCCGCACACAAAAGTTTATATATTGTTAAATTATTTATTTTTGGTGTGTAGAGAATTAATTATTTAAGTGGTACATAATTAGCTAAAAAAGTTTTTAGCTCGTTTAAAAGTTGGATAGGTGCCAGATTTTATTGACCGTGAGTGTAGAATATAATAACAATAGAAAAATACCTACATATTCATTAGAATCAAGGCCAAATGTTTCAATTGCTTCTAAGTGCGTCCAATGAAGCACGCCGGTAAACAATATGGGAGGATTTTTATCGAAGTCTGATTGAGATTTATTATTGGTTCCTACGTATACAATATGTATACATATTTGGCAACATTATTTGTTGCTATCAATTCGTCAATTTTTGTTCTGAATTTTATATATGGCTAATGGATGGTAACAAAATAAAATCATTGGTACCAAAACAAAGGTCATAATCAAAAGAAAATTTATAACAAAAAGTAATAATTTATTATTTTATCTATAGTCCATCTGTTTAGGTACTTAAATAAATGTAAACAATCTTGAGATGTCTATTTAATGAAATATACATTTATAAAATTTTTTTCCCTTACCTTCAAATACAAAATACAAATACTTAGCTTCATATGAAATTGCATGCCTATTTTTATACCTATTGATTTGTAAAGCATGTGTTTCAATAAAAAGATGTATCAAGATTATTTACATTTAGTTACGTACCTAAACAAATGGATTATAGGTATTGAGATAAAAAAATGTCAATGTACCTCTTATTTTTTATAAAATATTAAATAACAAAGCATTTTATAATATAATCCATCTATTTATTAGATAAAAAAACGTCAATGGTATGGAACCACTTGATACAAAGATAATAATAAAATCTTTGTAAATATGGTTGTGCTGAGTCATTTATTTTATTAATTTTATGCAGAGGGAGAGAAAATTAACTGCATGAAAAAATATTCAACACAAGCGCGGCTATTGTGCACGATTTAACCTTCACTGGGTTCACGGAGTAGAATAACGCCTGAATCTATTAATTACTTAAAATCTTTGTAAATATATTTTTGACCTGATATTGTTATAGCTACTTTTTAAAGTGGATTATGTGTTCTACTGATTCAGTATCCATGACTAATGACTAGTAAGTATAGACTTACTACAAGAGAATATAGTAGTAGTGCGTTAAATTCTAAGTAGCACAGCAAAATATCAAATGAAACACACAAATTGGTCATCCTGTCACTTGATATCATAAAATATGCTTATTCAAATTGCACTATGAGCGTTGTTCAGCATTTGGAGGCAGTTTCCAACAATGCATCAGCCTCTTTACTGTGTTTGGTACTGAAAACATCATCATCAACCCATTTATATGTCTCACTGTTGGGCACAGTCTCCTCGGATGAGGGTTTAGGTCATAGTCTGCCATGCTGGCTCAATGCGGGTTGGGAACTTCACATGTTTTCTGAGGATTGTGAAACTTCTTCGACATGCAGATTTCATCACGACATTTTAACAAAGCTCATAGTAAATTTCAAATTAGAGTTCGTACATATTCCGAGCAACTCGGACCAATTCAGACAAATATTCAGAGAAACCAGTGCCTTTGCTTGAGAGGCAATAGGGCAAATCATTAGGTTACCAGAGGTTGAATGCATTCTACGTATAATTATATAGTCAAAACTTGTAAATGTATCATTGCAGAGCAGAAAGAGAAAGGAAGTAACAAACAACATTGTTATAACAAAATTGTCGTAACAACCCTATCACATTTAGTGGAGTAGTTGTGATCTTGTAAAGTATGTTTGGCATCAGACAAGGATTTTTTATTATCAAGGGCGTCATCAACTTATCTTTACAACACTAACGGATGTAACTGACAATTTCGAATAGATTGGATTATGTACATTGTGAGTGTAAACAACTCTTTTCCTCTTGTCCATTGAAATTGCTAATTATTGTAGCAAGGAATGTATATTTGTGATATTCCTAGTGTCTTTGCAGTGTTTTTAGTAACTCGCGCTCACGTTTTTATAACAAGGTGTAATCAGTTCCTTTTTTGAAATAAAATCAGAACTTCGAAATTTGAAACACAGAGGGTACGTTTATCTACATTGATGTTGAAGTTAAATGGTTATAGGTAGGTACAGTTTTCACATGAGAGTGCATTACGTTTTGATATTCTTAATGTTGCCTTTTTAAGCTGATGGCTCTACAGCCAATGGTCAATAAATAATCAAGAACATAAATTATTACAGTAATAATAAACGGTTAAAGTATGCAGAAATCAGCTGATATGTCAAACAACCTAAATTTTATTAAACTACCTACTTGTTAAAACAATTTTGAGGTTATTCACAATGACACTCATTTTATAATATGATCGTTAATTATTTCCTGTAATAACGAATGCAACCTGCATTTAGTTACTGGCTTTGATATTGCTTATAATAATTGTTATGATTTGACCTCATTTTTAAATAAAACGTGTTGGAATAAAAATGCGGTTTCCATATCAATTTTCGCAAATTTTGTTTGCAAAGATTTGAAAAGGCAATCATTCCAAGTATACGAATGCATTCAGCCTAGTCATACATAACGCGATTGTGTGATGACGTAGTACTGTACCAAAGGACAGAAAAAGTTATGCATTCCAAATTTAAACATTTCTTATTTTTTTCTTCAAAACAATTGATAAATAGTGATCTGAATCACTGATGTGATAAAAATAGATATTTCTGCTTACCAATAATTATTTTCTTTAACATTGTTGTCCTTCAATGGCTCGATGGTTGCAGCTTCGTAGTGGTCATAATAGTTATTACTACTACTAAAGTTTAATTGTTGCATTAACTTGGTCATCTTGATAAGTCGTAATTAAGCCGTACGATAACTTTGAAACAAAAAACACGGTCAAAACCGTCAGGATTCGCAAAGAAATTGCGCAGCGCAGGCACCTGGCCAGGCTATTTCACAACAAATTGAAGTGAATAATGAATGATTCAAAATTGATAAAGAAAAATAGTGATGCATGGTGACGTAAGTCACTGACTTTTAGTGAGTTAGCTCTGTGAGTTACTTGTAGCAATTCGTATAAGTACTAAAGCTTTTATTACTTTTTTCAAGATAGTAATAAGTAATCATAAGTAATTGGAGTTCAAAAAAGTAAATTTTCATACGATGATTTTTTTATCTCAGGAATAAAAAAAAAATTTAATTTCTGAACCACATGTAATTGTTACTAAAAATATACATATAATTTGGTATCCAATGTATAACAGTCGCGAATATCTAAGAACTCGAGTATTTTTACCTTTTTATCAATAATGAGTTCTAGAAATATAAATAACAGAACAGACGAACTTTCATGGTGACACATTTTGTTATTAATTTTAAATTTCATAAAATGTTGTAATTCTTTACATTGAATACTTTCAATTAACTGAACAAGTAACTGATACACAAAAAGCCTGTGTTTACTAATCGTATTCGTATAACAATAAAAACCTAGTAATAATATTCATAAGTGAGATCCCAAAAAGAAGTTGATTTTATATACGGACTTAATCAAATTGACGAAACGAACATAGAGTACCGTACAACACTAGTCCGATTGAATGAACCACGCAATACCGCCAAATTAAGTCTTAACACAAACTCTGACGTTTTAATACAAACGCTTACAATAATGGTTACCATTAAACTTAGTCGGACTTTACAATTTTTCCATTATGGCTACCGGATGTGAACATGACATTTTGTGCTAGTAGTACGTTCCATTTTACAGATTAAATTTTTTTATTAAGTACCTTTTCTAATCTTTATGATTTTATTTAATTAAATTTTATTTTTATTTTATTTAAACCTTATTATATGTAGCTATTGCAGTTAGGTGTGTAGTCTTCGTCTACCTATGATACCAAGTATATTGCATATGGGGTAGAAATAAAATGGACATAAACAGAGATGAGCAGTGGGTTAAAACCCAATCAGCCCGCTCGTGTTTTTAACGAGGTGTCACCAGAGCGGTGGGTTTTAATCCATGTCTGCCTTAAATCGTGGGCGTTTAGACGAATACGAGGCAACTCTACACAATACTCACCTTGCAATCCTAATAGATTCTCACTAAGAATGCACATTACGATTCGTAAAAATGAAAAGATCAGAAAGCAATCAATATTTTGTAACAATATCATTAAATTTGAACAAAACTCGAGTTAAGTACAAGAAATGTTTAGTTTAAATACTTTTTACCCTCGATTTTGGGCAAAAATGGGTTTTAATCGATTTTAACCCAGCTTTAACAAGGCACCGGATTAAAACCCGGGCACTTGCCCATCTCGACATAAATAATACGTTTTAGGCTTCTTAGTGTTTCAGTTCGTGCAAAATTGAACACCTTATAATAACTACAATAGAGATAAGAATGTATTTCTTTATACTTGTATTTACAGTACCTAACAATTGAATCTTTAACGGATTTAAAATTTTATCTTCCACATTTAAATTTCTTTAGATCCTTTTTAAGGATAAAATAGAAATTGTTTATTACGCCTACACTCGCCATGTTTTTTTATTGACTAATTAAAATGTGCGAAGTGGTACAGATACAAACAAAATAGTCTTCATACACTTTTGTTGATAAATGCACGTCGAACATTTCGACTTGCAACATTTTATAGAATGAAATAGAACATCATACTTACCAAAACGTGATACACAAAAAAATCAATAAACTCACCGATTACGAAAAATTAAAGAAGGCATTATTGTTGGATCGATACTCATGTACTGTTCTCTCATAAAAGGTTTAGAAAGCAACGTCATTTCACTTCGAAATATCACTTCACTTTGATAATTCACTTCTTAAAGTCGTGTTTTCACTTTGTCGCACAACATGGATCTTTTTCCTTTGGAATTCCGTAGAAGGTTCTGTCTCTGGATACTTCATTCAGGCTTTGGGATACGTTAGCGACTGACGCAGTGTTCTATAAGTTTACTTACACTTATAGCTAGGGTGTTTTGGATTGAAAAGTGTTAGGCCACACGGCGTGGTTTTTGGCATGATGGTAAAATATTGCAAATATTTCTACCACAGGCCAGCATTTTTGAGCATTCATAGTGCCAATAATAATAAAGAAAGTAACGTGCAAATGGAATAAGGTTCAAAATCTTGTCAAAACCAATATCACACTACACTAGTACAAAAGAAAATAAATGCAAAATTTAAACGCCTGTACAATATTATTAGCAAAATATGAAATCCGAAAAATTGCTTTGCATTTCATACTCCATTTTATTAAAACTACACATACAGCTTTAAAATAAAAACTGAGTAATTTTTACTCATTGTAATGAACGCCGGGGGTCTGTGGCGAGACTACCTAACGTAATGCAACAGCAACCGTCACTCTAACTATTCATGTTATGTAATTAAGTAAAGTTTAATCGCAAACAATATAAGCTTGTAAAAGCTAAACCTAATTGTTTACCTTTTCGCAAAGGGTCCATGGGCTCTGACATTTTGAGAGGGTCCTATGATAGAATCCCTGTTGTAGAGTATAATTGTGCTAAACCGTTAAGGGAGAATACTTACGAGAATCATCTAGAAAAACTCTTCCCTACAACATTTTCCACGCCGTGTGGTTTGCTTGAGCACACGCGCAGGCGCGGCAGCCATGATTTCACGTCACCTTATTTATCCGCGCAGTCGATTGTTTCGCGTCCTTGCCAACACATGTCCTTCACTGAGGGCGAGGACAATGTACTCTCTTAAAGGTTCCATGTCGATGTACACACAGCTCAAGACATAAGTTTACATTGAACGCAGTTGTGTCCTACAATATCATCCCCTCATTATATACCAACTTATGTATATAGGTATATACATAAATTGGTTGATAGATACTTATAACCGAGACTTCACAGGTGAAACTAAACCATCTGCCACTTTTATTAACTAATAACTCTAATTTTTTTTTTGAGCGCTGTGCAAATCAAATTTAGTTTGTATTTATTCATGCGTGAGTTAATATAGTCCTGAGACGTTACTATTTTATAAGTAACTGCCTCCGAGGCCGAACGGTTACCAAGCTGGACAGTCACGCACGGTCCCGGGTGCGATTCCCGGGCCGGGAGAAATATTTGTATCGCCCGCATTTATTTCTCTCGAGAGTATGGGTGCAATTTGTGGTTGTCTATGTGTGTGTACATGGCGCCCGCCTTAGACGGGACGAATATTGATAAACCTGAGCTAAAATTTCTAAATTCAATCATTCTGAACTCCACTATTTCTGGCATCTGGTTTTTTGTTGTAGTAGTACTATTTATTATTGTAATTATCACATTCACGAAAAAAATTAAATCATGGAAAAAACATGTTGCCGATAAAAGCAAGTAGAGCTTTTTTTAGTAGCAGTAGAGCTTCTTGTGAAAGAGTTCGTCCACATAAGTACTGCCACCTTACCTATTTCTGCCGCCAAGCAATAATGACAGCATTACTGCGTTCCGGTTTGAAAGGGTAAGTAAGGGTGCTGGTGAAATTACAGGCACATGGGATTTGTCGACTTATGTCTCAGGACGACTGGCGCAATGGCAGTGCCCGTAACATCTTTGGGATGTAAAGCTCTGAATGGCACTGCAACTGTTATGGACAGGCGTGTCTCTTGCCACCAGGTGCACGACTTGTTCGTCCCGTCATTTGGTTATTATAAAAAAAGCGTGAAATTTTTTATTTCTTTTTATTTATATTATAGGATAGGAAACTGCTTGTATTTGATTTGTAGCCATTTTGATTGAATTGAATAAGAGCCTAGGAAACGAGCATAATTGCTTATATATTATTTAAAAAAATAGAGATATTTTGAAACAAATATAATTTTTAATTTTATTACCAATACTAACTATTATATAAATTACTAACTTATTTTTACAAAAATAACTAGGTATTTGTGACACTTGGACGTGCATATACAACATTCTTAACACACAAGCACTTCCTATTATCACATTGCTGCACCTACATTTAACAAATTTTACCTACATATTGCTTTATGCACTTTTGGCAGATTTTTTTTATACATACAGTATTTATTCTTTAAATGGGAAAGTATGGGGAAATCTGAAACCATAGAAGATACAAAGAAACTGTCTTAGGAGCTATTAAATCTATTTTTGTGAAAGCTAATTTTGGCATAGTAAATTTTTTGGTCAAGCGTGAGTTGTTCATAAAAATGAATAAAATTTATAACATTTTTTTAGTGATTATCGACTTAGTTTCATATAAGGATCATTTCATTGTTTTGCGACGAAAAAATCGGGACAACAGAAGTTTGTCAAATTTAATCAAATATTTTTCATACAAAGTCAGTAAAATTGACTATTTATAACCGTCTTCAAAAAATAAGGAGGTTCTCAATTCGACTGTATGTTTTTTTTGTATGTATGTTACGCGATAACTCCAGTATCTGTGAACCGATTTTCATGATTCTTTTTTTGTTGGAAAGGGGGTACTTCCATAGTGATCCCATTTCATTTTGAAGAAAATCGTCCACCTCTAAGGGTGGCTGTTCACGCATGAAGATTCATTTTTATAAATAGCGCCTAATTTTACTTAAGGAGCAATTATTTTAATGGTTGTTTTTGCTATTTCTCCAATTCAAGGCGTTTTTCTCTCAATATACTTTGAGTAGTGTCAACCGATTTTTATTATCTTTAGTGTCAAGTCTTGTTTAGTGGCGAACGTAATTCCACGTACTTTTGAGGTCGGTTTTTTTAGTACTCTGTACTGAGATTATTCGTAATGCTGGTAGATTCACTTTCTCATAACGTTGATTTCATTGTATACGACGAAGAACATCGGGACAGCAGAAGTTGGTCAAATTTAATAAAAATATTTGTCATTTTATGAAATTTGATTTTAATCTCACCTGATGGATGAGGTTAAGGATACAGCATACACACACCAATAATGTCTATTCCCTCTGGCCTTGAAAATGTCGAGGAATGAGTATAAGGAATAAGAATAAGGCAAGGAATTTCACTTTGTAGCCGCTCGTCATGTAAATGTGGGAGCGAAACGTTTCGTGCGAATCTTAGGAATGTCCAGAACCTACGGGTGGAACCCCAGCCTACATCTTGTCCCCCGATAATGGAAAGGGGAAGGCGGAATCAATTTATGCAATCCGTGATATGTCCTGTAGAATAAAATAACTACACCAAGTTTATAATAGAGTTAATTTCATACAGTGCTTGACAGTTTTACGATTACATACATTACCAATAAAAAAAATAAAAACACTTTTTATACAATAATAATTATATTAAAACTAAAATTAAAATTAATAACGTCGAACAAAAGAACTTTACCAAAACCCTGTATTAATTTTATTTAATCCACTCCTGTATCTGGTCCCTCAACTGGTCCAATACCATTATTAGTACCTCCAAAATTGCCAGTCTCACTTAATATCTCCACGTTTTCGTTGCCACACGAATAGGTCGTCTCAACTTGGCCTCCAGCTGGAACGTCTCCTTCCACAGACACAGTGGCCAGTAGCGGCAATTCACCTTCTACATTTAATAATCCTTCTATTACTAAATTCTTTGCTAATAAAGATAATCCAGTTGGCGCGACGGGAGATGAACTGGTGACAACTAGGCCACCACCATTTGATAAGCTGGCCACGGTCATTGGTTTAAAGTTTGAGTAACCCCGGCTCGCTATTGGTCGCTTCAGATGTGGGATGCATTGATTGGTGACAGTCTGTGGAAAAAAATCGAAGTTCAATTGGTTATAATAATATATTACAACGACACAAGCCTTACTAACAATTGAGCTCCTTGTAAGTTAAGTGGCGGGACGAACAAGTCGTGCGCCTGATGGTAAGCTACACGCCTGTCCATAACAGTTGCAGTGTCACTCATAGCTTTAAATCGCAAAGGTTTGAGGTGCACTGCCACCGTCACCTTGAGACATAAGTTGACAAGTCCCATGTGCCTAATTTCACCAGCACCCTTAACCTAGGAAACCGGAACGCAGTAATGCTCATAACTTTTTTACAAGGAGAGCTGCTGCTACTAAACAACATAGACATAAAGATGTTTCTGACCGACTCAAGCCGCTTTCGCGTCCATCAGTGAGGTGAGGCCTTTAGGTACATGCAGAGATGGACAAGCGGCCGATTTAAACCCCCGAAATCGAGGGCAAAATTCTAGTTACAACTAAATCGAATCATCCGTAGAACAAAGATCTATGTGCAGGACTACTTATTCTTAGGACCATAGTACATTTCGCTCGTTCTTATTCGCTGTGAATGTCAGATCGACCGTTGTTCGATTTTATATTTCCGAAACGAAATAAGGTATATAAATTCTCAAAACACCTTTACACCTATGTAAGGCCTACCTTAGATTGAATAACGAAATTATTCTCGTGACGTACTTATCCTCTTTATAAACACATCGGACTCTGTTCTTCGGATGAGTTTTGTTCGAATTCGGTCGAAAGTATTGTTTGAATCGAGTTTTGTTCAAATTTAGTGATATTATTACAAAATGAATGTTTATTATGACATTCTTATTAATTTTTAACCGAGTTCAAAAAAAGGAGGAGGTTCTCAATTCGACGGTGTGTTTTTTTGTATGTACATAATTATGTTACGCGATTTGTGAACCGATTTCGATGATTCTTTTTTATTGCATAGAGGATACTTTAGGAGTGGTCCCATTTAAATTTGAAGAAAACATTCCTCCTCTAAGGGTGACAAACTAGAAGATGGAAGATTTTTGAGGTCGGTTTCTTTAGTATTTTTTACTGAGATTATATTGAATCGATTCACTTGAAAATCGCGTCACAATAAATCGATACAAAAAATCGTCAGACCGTATCGATCTTCATAAAAATCGATTCATAATGTACATACGCCAGCACATCAAGCTACTCATTGACGTATCTTGTTCCGTTGCACTGGAGGCAATTTTCGAACAAAAATGTGTAGTCTTATGTGTCGTTGTCCGTACATCACACGGACTTGTATGTATATTAAACTGGACCGCGCACTAAGTTATTAAAACGAGTCGAGTGAGAGGCTTCAAAGTAGTAATGCGTCTCGTTCTAATAGGGTGTCCATTCATGTTTCAGTCAGCCATATTGTTTTTAACTTTTTAATTTTTACAGAAAATGTGGCCGCTTATGAATGACCAAAACTATTAATATTATTTCATAATACAAATTAGTATTTTTATTTGATATGTTACTTCATAATAGACATGAGCGCCCCGCGCCCCGTTCGTCGCCGTCGACGGCGCGGTATCGTTCGTATCGGCGACGTTATCTTAGAAATGTCAATTTCTAAGATAAAACTTAGTGTCTTTATATTCGAAGATGTTTTATTTAATACAATAATTTGTCAATTTCTGGCGTCGCCATTTTCACTACGCACATTACGGAAGCGTGCGCGTGCGTACGATCGGAGCGCATGATCGAACTGATAAAATTTGTTTACTGAAGAAAATGCTTTATTTTACTTTTCCTTTGAAAAAGGTTTTGTATTAACGGCTTTTGTAAAAACAAACACCGCCACACAAATTCGTTTCATGGCCGCGCCGCCGAAACGCCGCCGCCGCCGACACTTTTTCGTTGGTCCATTACCGGCGCTCATATCTACTTCATAATAGAAGGTTTCATTGTTGATATATATTTTTTGTATTGTTACAGTAAAACCATATTACCTTTAAGCTAATTTTATTTAACCGAAATTTAAAAAGTTAATAGACGAGACACTACCTAAGATGATTTTATTTAGCATTGGCAACTTGTTCCACAAGGACAGACAACTAGGTAATTCGAGCTATCTCACGTGACTCGGTTTTATACTTTTACTTAAAATAAACCTTACCCCAATAAGGTGTAAATTTGTAATATTGGTACATCGAAGCGCACGATCCAGTTTATGAAATATATAAATCCGTGGTACATTTTCAGTAGTGAGAATCCACTCGTGTGGAGATTTTCGCCTAAAAAGATTTTTTACATCGCAATTTTTTAATATACCAAATTTCTGCCCGAAACCGAACCCGGTTAAAACCCGGGCGGGTTGATTGGATTTCATATCTCACTGCCCATGTTTAGGTACGAGAGTACATCAAGCCCTCGGATTTGTGAAGCGTAACTACAGAGATTTCAGACAGGCTAAGACACAAAAAAATTTATATTGCTCATTTGTCCGTAGCCACTTGGAATACGCATCGCAAGTCAGGCGCCCCCAATACCTTATTTACATATCGCGTATTGAAAATGTGCAAAGAAGATTTATTAAGTTCTTAGGTTTTCGCGATTGTGTAACAATGGCGTTCATTTGTTTTTTTTTATTAATAACTAACAATAAGTTGGTTTGTTTGAAAAAACAAATATACGCGATTTAAATCCAGAATAATCTCAGTACAGAGTACTAAAAAAACCGACCTCAAAAGTACGTGGAATTACGTCTATTTGCTAAGTTTCATTGAAATATCCCCTAATTCGCCACTATACAGGACTTGATACTGGAGATAATAAAAATAAATCGAGGGAAAAACGCCTTGAGTTGGATAAATAGCAAAATCAACTAAATAATTGCTAAAAGTAATTGCTCCTAAATTAAAGTTAGGCGCTATTTATAAAAATTAATCTTCATGCGTGAACAGCCACCCTTAGAGGTGCATGATTTCCTTCAAAATGAAATGGGACCACTATGGAAGTACCCCCTTTCCAACAAAAAAGGAATCATGAAAATCGGTTCACAAATAGACGGAGTTATCGCGTAACATACATACAAAAAAAAAAAAACATACAGTCGAATTGAGAACCTCCTCCTTTTTTGAAGTCGGTTAAAAATAGTTTCATTTCCTAAGATTTATTAAGTTTTTATGTTTTCGAACTAGGGTGCGGTACGAGTCAAACCAGTAGTTTGATATACATATGTAAGAAACATTATAACAACATAGGGGCCTTAAGGTTTAACACAAAACAAAGATTGATCAAATTGTTTTGTGAAAGACTGGTGCCCAAGACAGGTATGATTGATTCCTACTATATCTTTCTAATTAGTGATTTAAATCAATTATAGTTCCGATTAGAAATGTCAAAAGTTTCCAATCGACCAATTGAGAATCACAATTACGCGCCTCGACTCGGAAAAGACGCAGTTTCTAATTGGGAGAGGCAATCAAAATCAAGCTGCAGGCTTCCACTCTGCAGATGAGTAATGTCGTTGTGGCACTTTAGTTGTGACACTAGAGAAAAATTAATAAACGTAAATCTTCCTAATTTATAATGATAGTAGTTTATATGATTGTTACATAATGAAAGGGATTAAAATACGAGTGTGGGTTTATGAAACGACCCGACAGAAGAGTTTCATATAAACATCACACGAGTATTTTAATGCCTAATTATGTACAGATACATACATTGCTTTACACACACACACTTAGAATAATAACGCATAGAATCATTGACTTACAATTATATGGACGTCGGGTCCGCGCTAAAAAGTGTTCGAACGTATAGGGCGTTAAAATCGTATACAGAGCGTCATTCACGCTTTAGTCTTCGTTTGTTCGACTGACAGCGAAGCAAGCAAAATTAGACAGTACTGCGATGACATTACAATTTAAATTCAACGTTTTGGCTTTTTCATATTCCTTTACATGTCACTACGTTTAAATAGGTTGGACTTGGAACATTTTTTTCGTGGTTTTTGTATTAGACCCGTCGTCCATTTATTTGTAAGTCAATGCATAGAATGATAGTTTTATATCAAACGAACTGTCACAAGTGAGGCAAAAATCAAATTCATGTAGGCGTAACCAACTTGTATCTACGCTCGTCGGCACGCACACAAATATACAAATAATGATGCCATGGAATAACATTTCCCTCAAAAGTTTAGTATAAGTAGTATTTATTTTATGTTTGTCTGACGTATTTTTACACTCATTTACCGCACATTTCGTCATTTTTAGCTAAAATTCTTGAGCTGTTCGCGGTGCAAGTTGACCTTGAGCACTGAAGACCCGCCTGCTTGTGTAGGCCCATTGGGAGCGCTTCAATTTGCCTCACTTAGCGTGTGCGGACTAGGTTTCTATGCGTTATTATTCTAAGTATACACATATAATAAGCTCTCTATAATGTGTTCAGTTACGATTGGCGAAATGGCGGCAAACAAAAACTTTTCTCACACAAGTCACTCAGCCCTAGTTTTTTTAATTCATAGACAAACTAGAGTCGGCCCCAACCATCATATCGTTCGATATTATGTAACGTGTGAAATTTTTTAAATTGTTTGTTATTGACATTTATTTCATTTCGAACAAAACTTCGTCTCGTTTTGTTTTTCAGAGATGTTCGAAATTTGAATTTAATAAAAAAATCGAATTTGATGTTAGAAACCATCTAATATAACCAGAAATAGAGACGAAATACGGGCCGTATATTCCTGGTAACACATTAGCGATACAGCTCTTATAAATGTCATCTCCCATTTGCACTGAAATATAGACAGGCCAACTACTGACCTGTGTGTACGTCTCCGTATATTACAAAAAATATTCTGTATTTATTGTAATAAAGGTTAATATCTCTAACAATGCCGTGCTGTTCTATTCGGTGGTGTGGGAAAAACAGCAAAACATATAATTACAAAACAAACGGAATCACATTTCATCGGTAATTAAATATTAAATATGTAATTTTCGTCCATTATAGCAAATCTCAATTTAACTGGTCGATTTGAAGTGAAACAGTTGAAGTAAAGGTGCTAGTGAAATTACAGGCACATGGGACTTGTCAACTTATCTCTCAGGGTGACGGGCGCAGTGGCAGTCCCCCTCAGATCTTTGCGATTTTAAGCTATGAGTGGCACTGCAACTGTTATGGACAGGCATGTAGCTTAACAGTCCAGGGACAATGTAAAAAACTTACTTTTCTATACTGTCTCGGGTTTGAATATCTGGGGGTCAACTCCCGTTCTCAAATGACAAGAAGCTACACGCCTGTCCATAACAATTGCAGTACCACTCAGAGCTTAATATCGAAAAGATCTTAGGGTCACCCTGAGACATAAGTTGACAAGTCGAATGGGCCTGTAATTTGACCAGCACCCTTACCCTTCCAAACCGGAACACAGTAATGGTGACTTTACAGCTTGGCGGCAGAAATAGGTAAGGTAGCAGTGGATAAACTCTTTCACAAGGAGCTCTACTGCTACTACAAGTAATATTATAGAAAAAATAGTAATGTGTTACACCACTTTTGAACCAACAGTGTCAATTATCTTTGCAAAATAAAAGATATTTCTAATGAAAAATTAATAAATTTGCTTTACCTCACAGCCGAAAGATTCTTATTGTAATGAAATTACTAAACACTGTACAGGGACTTGTGGTATTTTGGTTTGACACGATAGAGCAGGGCGAATTTAATTATAAACAAAACAATAAATACCTGAATAAAAAGAGCTGCGATAAAAAAAATAACTATAGTGAAATCCATTGTTATAACTTGTCTAGCCAAAGTATGTCTATAAATTAATATAAATAAGAAAAATATAAACGATTTATACTTTAATAAAATTGGAAAGAAATTACGTAAATATAAATTCTTTATCGATTACATTTTTTTGTTATCGATTGACGCAAGCTTTGAAATACTTCGTTCTGTTTTATCGATATATTTCTTAATCGATGTTGTTATTGATAAAAACTTTATAAGTTTCTTTTATCTTTTACCTTTTATCGTGATGGTACTTAGGCTGAATTTACATGAATAGAAGCAAAGTTTTGAAACTAATAACTACAAAAGCTAAGCACAATTAACTACACTCTGTCTTACCATTTATTTAACTTTTGACATAGACAATGCATATTATGCATGCCTACAAAGTTCCGTAATTATTGACATGCAACCATAGACAAAA
>NW_020653732.1:2263855-2295104 GCF_003589595.1 Hyposmocoma kahamanoa | reverse complement strand
TATACTCCATGTATATAATGCGACAGAAATAGGTGACATTACGGCTGATATCTATTACCTATGTAGGAATATTCTCGCACACAAAAACTAAATATAAGGAAAACAAAAGACAGGGTAAATAGGCGGCCTTATTGATATTGACATGACAGGGATAGCATATCACAAAGGCAAACACATATTTGTTACATAAAGAACAGTTTATTGAGTAAATGAATTAAGATATTACATAAACTTAATCAGGTCCTAGAACAGTAACAGACAGACCAACAAAAAAAAAATTAAACTAGGAAAATAAACGTTTACAGAGTCTCTTTTATAAGTAATTTTTAACAACGTCATAAAACCAAGGTACAATTGTGTAGCGGAACATAACATTAGGTATTACAATGTTATATAAAGTATAAAAGAATGAAAAGTAACAACAAAATACGTTTTTAAAAAGAGCGCCAAAAACAAATACAGTTACAAAAAGATTTCGAGTCTGTGGTGTAAAAAGGATACATCTGCAAAATGGCATCTTTTTAGGAAAGAGGTTTAACGATTCTCCGAACTAAACTAGTCGACAATATTTTTAATAATTAAATTGGAGTTATAAAATTTCATAAATACGTAATTTTGTTCCATATAGTTTGTGTTATTTTTAAGACTTTCATGTTTAAGGCTTTCATGTTGTTCAAAATACTGACACCTAAAGTTTTATTGCCATCAAAAAAATGTCAATTACGCAATAAAACAGAAACTAAAGAAGTTATTAAAAAACCGGTTAGAAGAGTTTGTAGATCTTGTTATTCTGATCCCAGATATGTTAATTACTTAAATTCTTTAAAAAGTCGAATAGGTCAGTTATGACAGGAGGATAGAACTATGTACCTAGATTACAGATCAGAAAGCAGTTTTAAAGTATTTATATGAAAATGTTAGGATAACCGCATCCGCATCCGCAGGTGGGTAGAGTAGGGACACCAATAACATTATTGTAGCCAAGAGGCAGGGTTTCGGCTAAAAGGCTGCTGACAGTGAGCAGGGATAGCGTATCTGCCAGATTTTCTGCAACGCTTGGGGGGCCAACTTTGGTAATAATGGGCTGGGGTACAATGGGAGCGGGCGCGGTTATGATTTGGGGCGGGCAAGCTGGGGCAATTATTTGGGGCGCGCAAGCTGGGGCAATTAATTGAGGCGCGTAGGCTGGGGCTATTATTTGCGGCCGAATGTACTGGCGGATTGCCTGGGATGATACCTGAAAAAAAAAGGAGGGTAAGTTATAATTATTAATACAAAGATCGAACACTTAGTAAAAATTCCTGCGAACCGGCTGGATTTGAACCAACAACTTCTAGTAAACTGTGGCAGACGCTATTCCAACTAAGCCACAGAATGAACCGGATTTCATGAATTTTCTATGTACTTGTTGCTATCTTTGTTTTGGTTTTTTAGCGACTCTTTTGCCGTAGTGCCGTCTGTGAGAAATCTATTTCTTCACACAGCCAGGGCGAAGTCCATTGCTCTGATACACAGGGACTTCCCTGGTTTGAGACCAAGGAGGTAATTGACATGGTTGCCTGGCACATTACATAGAAGTAGAATTGAAGTAAAATTAGAATAAAACAGAAATCCAGTACCTACACAAGAAATCGAGTATATAGTCAGAAATAGTGACAAAATGTCATTTAATTTGTTTGAAAATTAATCTGGAAATTATTGCTGTGACATCTGCGCTCCGTTTGGCTAGCCCGAATTCGAAACAATTTTGACGGGTGTCGTCAATTGTTTCACTTGAAATTCGAAAATCGACCAGTTTAACTTGAGCTTTGCTGTAATGGACGGCAATTGAAAAATTACATATGTAATATTTAAGTACCGATGAAATGTGAGTCCGTTTGTTTTGTAATTAGATGTTTTGCTGTTTTTCCCACACCACCAAATGAAACAGCCCCCATTGTTAGAGATATTATCTTTACAGAATGTTTTGTAATATACGGAGACGTACACACAGGTCAATTGATGGCGCTAAACGCAAACGAGAATTGATATTTAAAAGTGATATAAGGCCTATTTGCCTGATGAGTTGCCAATGACGGATGGCCCTTATTTCGTCTTTTTTTCTGGTTATATACTCGATAAGAAGAAAAACTGCCCATCTCTATTATCCGCCATTTTCATTTATATACACTCAAAGTTTATAGAACAACGTAACTTACCTGCATGATTACAGCTTGAGCAATAACAAAGACAACCAAGAATTTCATTTTGAATGATTTTTTTTTGTATTTTGGTACAATATTAATATTATACAGTCGCTATTCAAGTGATACTTCGTAAAAAAAATCACAAGCTTTTATATAAAAATATGTTGACATACTTTTATGTACAAACCTATAGATTTATTTATAATACGTGGAAATAAGTATTTTTGAAATGGACATTTGAAATAATTAGATATTTGTTACGAAACACTATCTAACATAATAAGTGTCGTTTTGTTTATCGTCTACGATAATAACAGATAGAGTAAAGATCGGCTCACATTGCCGCAGCTAGGCGGCAGTGCGACTCTGCATTATTTTAAAATTAGCATGCAACTTGTTTTTCTACCACGTAAGGTTACATTTCTTTTTCTTCTCCTTCTTCTTCCTATCCTTATCCCACGCATGGTGTTGTCGGCAGAACATGTATTTTCCTTCCACTCTCCCCTATCAACCGTCATTTTTATACTCATACCATCGAGTATATAACCAGAAATAGAGACGAAATAAGGGCCATATAATCCTGGTAACACATTAGCGATACAGCTCTTATAAATATCAACTCTCGTTTGCACTGAAATATAGGCAGGCCAACTAATAAAAAAAATAATTCTGTATTTATTGTAATAAAGATAATATTTCTAACAATGCCGTACTGTTCTATTCGGTGGTGTGGGAAAAACAGCAAAACATCTAATTACAAAACAAACGGAATCACATTTCATCGGTAATTAAATATGTAATTTTTTGAATTTTCGTCCATTATAGCAAAGCTTAAGTTAACTTGTCGATTTGAAGTGAAACAATTGACAACACCCGTCAATTGTTTCGAATTCGGGCTAGCCAATCGGAGCGCAGTTGTCACAGTAATGATATGGCAGAATAGTTTTCAAAGAAATTAAATGACATTTCGTCTCTATTTCTGGTTATACACTCGATGACTCACACCTTTCTTACCCGTGTCATCTTTCACACAATTCATCCATCTTTTCTTTGGCCTTCCTTTGTCCACTCTTTCCATCACTTCCAGAATAACAAAACTTCTAACCCACCCCAATTTCTCTCACTCGCGTACTTTTTCAGTTCGAAAAAACTCAAAATTCGTGTAGTGATTAACGAAATAGACCCACCATTTTGTCAAAAAGTGATTAAAAATTTTGATGAAAGAATCGACATCTGTAACTGTGGACGTGATGGACATTAATTATCAGATATCATTTTTCATTCATAATTGACAATCCTTTCTTTTTTAATACTATAAAAATTTTAATCATTGTCAAAAATTTATTGTTTTATTTTGACTTACAAAACAAAGTCCTTGTTGACAAAACCCTTTATAAAAAAAAACTTTTGCCATCAGTAACTTAAACCTCCTCCAGACAACATCATACTTAAAACCCATTAAAACCATAATTATTGAAATGATGTTTAATAAAAATCACAGTTAATCAGATCTTAAATCTTTAAAAAAATACAACCACCAAAATATATTATACAGTCAGCCTTTTAGACTTAAATTGTTGTTTAGTCTTATTCTAAATAATTAAAAATTAAAAAAATATTGAAATAAAAACTTAATAAAACAAAATATATTATATACAGGGTTACAGGTTAAGTCGACCTGAATCCTTTAAGGGGTAACAGTTTGCATCATTTCTGACTAATTTCACTATGAAACACCATACCCCAAACTGAACCGTTCTCATGTTATAGGACTTTGAAGTTTTTTTTAAAAAAAGTCCAATTTTTTTTTATAATGTCCCATTTTTTGTGTCTTGTGCTTGTTATCATTTCGTTTTTGGTATTTTTGTGTAGTAGATTAATAGATTTATTACTCAAAATACCAAATTTGCAAGTAATTGTACCAACCGCGCCGTAGTAGACGAGTTTTTGTTAAAAATAAATAAATAAATTGCTTTTTTTTTAATTCTTCCTTAGATATTGAAAAAAAAGTCTATGACAGTTGTGCTGCAGATGTGCTTAAAAATATCTACGGTTCTTTAGCTTTCTAAAAAGGTATCACAAGCTAGATTATTATTAGAATGCCTAGACAAAAAGTTTGATGAAAGGCAGGTAGTAGTAAACTTTTAAATTTAACTTGGGTCAGAAAACAATACAAATGGTAACAATTAAATACTTTATTTATTTTTTAACAGGAAGCCTATAATAAATGTTCCACATGTTGACCTCTGTTTCGCACACATACTCGCATTCTGTGTCTTAAGCCACTTTTCACTACACTAGTGGTTAGGATTCTTCTAATTTCGTTTGCGGCATCAATAATTTTTTGTCTCAAAACATCGACGGATATTATTGGGTTTGTATCATTGTACACCAAACTTTTCATGTGTCCCCAAACATAAAAATCCATGGGAGTGAAGTCTGGACTCCTAGCTGGCCATGGAGTGGGTCCGCCTCTTCCGATCCATTTGTTTGGGTAATTAGTGTCTAGCCACTCTTGACACTTCTTCTGTAGTGTGCGGGGCATCCGTCGTGTTGGAACCACATGTCTCGTATAAGGTCAAGTGGTATATCGTCGAGTAAATCAGATAGATCTTGTCTCAAAAAGTTTTCATATGTTTCTCCATCCAAACGTTCAGGCAGAAAGAAAGGCCCAATTAAATAGTTGGAAACTATTCCCATCCACACGTTGAGGCTGAATCGTCTTTGTGATCCCTTTACCTGCTTTTTATTGGGATTTAATTGTGCCTTCGGAGACCAATAATGAAGGTTATGGTAATTGGTAATGCCATCTTGATCAAATTTTGACTCATCTGTCCATAAATTCTTCTCAAAAATTCAGGATTGTCCAAATCGGCAGAAATCCAGCCTTCTCACAGGATCTCCTTCTTCGATATGATGTACCGGCGTGTAGTGATAGGGGTAGAGACCGGCAGTATGCACCGTATGCCACACTTTCCATTGTGAGAGTCCAAGTTCTCGGGCAATGATATTGGTTGAAGTAGTTGGATCCCGGCGAAACCGTCGAACTATCTCATTATCCTGTTCTTCATCATCATCATTAACACGTGGTCTACCTAGGTGTGTTCGTCTTCTCAAAACAGAGCCAGTCTCTCTAAGTCGTCGGTAAACTCCCTCGAATACACTAATATCCGGTACTCGGCGGCCGAGATAACGTGTTATGTACTCATTACGAGCTCGTAGGGATACACAATTGCAGTACCCGTAACAAATTAACATATCGGCATATTCTTCATTCGTGTAGGTCGTCATCCTCAACAGTTCCAAATCCAAATCAGAAGCACAAATCAAAGTCCAGTTAACAAGCACAGTCACAAATAGGAAGAACAGTCCAGGAAAACAAGCCAAGTCGAGTAAAAAACGAAGAGCACTGAATATCGCATCTACAACGGACGAATCGCGTAAGCAGACTAACCAAACACAATAACAAAATGAGTCGGTTAAAAATGGCATAACCGGAGAATTACGTCTTGTCTCACTCGCACCTGTTTACATCGTATGATATCCTGTTCGCACGCACCGCAATCCCTTAAAGGACAATAGGCGCAGGTAGTAACTTAACGGTACCCCTATTGTTTACTACTCTACCTGGTAGCTTTTCATCCAACTTTTTGTCTAGGCATTCTAATAATAACCTAGCTTGTAATACCTTTTTGGAAAGCTAAAGAACCGTAGATATTTTTAAGCACATCTGCAGCACAACTGTCATAGACTTTTTTTTTAATATCTAAGGAAGAATTTAAAAAAATAACAATTTATTTATTTATTTTTAACAAAAACTCGTCTACTACGGCGCGGTTGGTACAATTACTTGCAAATTTGGTATTTTGAGTACTAAATCTATTAATCTACTACACAAAAATACCAAAAACGAAATGATAACAAGCACATGACACAAAAAATGGGACATTATAAAAAAAAATTGGACTTTTTTAAAAAAAAACTTCAAAGTCCTATAACATGAGAACGGTTTAATTTGGGGTATGGTGTTTCATAGTGAAATTAGTCAGAAATGATGCAAACTGTTACCCCTTAAAGGATTCAGGTCGACTTAACCTGTAACCCTGTATATAAATATATATAAAAATATATATATATGTATATAAGCGTCTGGCATCGGTATGCAAGAAGACGTCGGTTCGAATTCGACCGGATCGAAGGAATTTTTTTCTGAGTGTTTTTTCTGAGTGTTCGATCTTTGTATTAATAATTATAACAAACTAGTGGAGTAATTTCACAAAAAATAATTGAATATCAATTCAATAAAAATTTAATTAATAAAAAATATATTGTCAAATTTTTATTGAATGTCAGTATATTCACTGCCATAATATTCAATTATTTTTTGAGAATTTTTTTTTTAAGTCGTTTTATAATATTTGTTATTCTTCTAAAATCTAGTTGCAATGGCAGTGGAGTCTAAATACAGTGTCAGTGGTAAGGCGGTGATGGCATCTTTTTTTTCATCCTCTAAGGATGGCATTCATTCGATCACCAACGTTCGATGTTGCCCTACTAAAACTATCTGGAAATTACTCTAAATATTTAAATATATCTCGTTTAATGAGCAATTTAACAATAATAATAATAACAACAATCGTTTTGTCTGAACGCATTAATAAATAATATAATTATTGAAGTTCCATAGTAAAATAGCCAATTGCGTAATTATTCATTAGTTATCTCGTTTTTTTACTTGCGACCTCTGCACTAAGCTCAAGCTTGTGTCGCAGAGACCGTTTTACATTTACTAATGGCACATGAATCTGGCACACGGTTCTTACATTGAGGATAGACATACATTTATTGAGTTTGATTGTGTTCTGAAATTGGGTTTGACCCAATATACTGCAAATAATATAAAAATTAAAAGTAAATTAAATTTAAATAACAATGATTATCACTAGTATCAGGTTTCTTACCACGGTATGACTTCTTTTTATTTTCCCGATATTTCGGAACGGTTGCACGCTCCATGGTCACGGGTTGACTGTCAGTCAACAACAGTCAAGAAACCTGATACTAGTGATAATCATTTAGTGAATAACCACGAAAGTCTTAAAATTTAAATATTTCAACTTAAGGGTAAATATACAATTACTTGTGTGTTTACTTGTATGACGGTGCTTAAGTGTGCGCGTGTATGCGTGTGTTTGTGTATACGCGAGTGAGGAAGTGAGCTTGAGTGTATGTGAGAGCCGTGTATGTGGGCATACATGTGCAAGTAGTTTTAGTCTTAAAATATTAGTAGACTACACCATCGACTCGTGACCGTCAGGATGGCCTGTCGCATCTGGCACTGAGTCCATATTCAAGAATTGCTACCTTTGATATATTCTGAGAAATCAAAAAAAAAATATTGACCAGCCATTCTGACGTCAGGATGGCTGGTCGCCTCTTTGTTCAGCATGAAGGGAGCAGGTTTTCCAGAAGTATATATTACCAATAATTGCTACCTATTTGCTATCTTCACGAATTAAAGGTATACGCTTATTATCTACATTAGTTAAGAATATAACCGATTGAAAGTTTTACGAAGAAGTGCCTGATTAAATTAAAAAAGCAAAAGTTTTTAGTGCTTTATTGCCATAACACAAAGGGCAGGCGTTGGTACCACGACCAGCCATCCTGACGGTCACAGAAGAGCAGAATACCAAAAAATTGCAATGGCAGTTCTATTGCCAGTCACTGACAGGACATTACTCTTACAAAATCCAGCCATTCACACCATTGACACGTAACTGAGATGATTTAAGATTGCAGATTTGGGTCCAGGTTGCTCGTCTTCCTGAGAATTCTTGCACAGTCTCGGAAATTCTATCTAGTTCGTGTAACAAGGTTTCTGTCGTGTCAAACCAAAACACCACAAGTTCCGGTACAGTGTTTTATAATTTAGTCACAACAAGAATATTTTGGCTGAGAAAATATAAATGGATAGAATTCTGTGATATCTAATCGATACCTCCAATAAATACAACGCCCTGTGGCGGATTTGCCCTAAGGCCACCCTAGGCCCGTGACAAAAATCTCACTGATGGTAACAAGAAATAACTCATAGTACCTAAATATTTTAAAGGCTCACGTACCGCATCGTGTATCAGTAACCTTCATATTCATGTTCTTTACTTTCAAGGTACATGGTTCTATAACAGATATTCTTATGCTATATAATGATACTTGACATGTAACACCCCGGGGGGGGCACTGCAACATTCTGAGGGAACTATGTCCTTACTAAAACATATACATTAATAAAATAAAATTAGAAATAATTTAATAAGAAAACTCTACATTATTTAATTCAAATTCAAGTTAAAAATATTTATTTCAGATAACAAAGATCCAGTGGTGTTAGTAGCAGTAAAATAACTTATAAGCTATTGTTAGTAGGAATATTATATGACATATTATTTAATTAGTTAAAATCTAAAATGTTATGTACTTACGAGGCATCTCGTGCAGAATCATTGTCCGTACGAGATGCCTCAGTGCTGGCGCTCTGTGGTCCTCAGCCACAACCTTCAGGATGTTGTTGTTACTCCCCCGGAGCCTTCTAATCAACGATGCTACTTTTGAAGAAAAACATCCCGGAGGCGCTGCAGTCGGTACTGCAGCGCTTCCGGGATGTTTTGTGTTTTGAGACTACCCCGGTGGGTACTCTCAACATCATCCTGAACACATTATTATATTGGACACGCAGGAAATTTAGCGACCTTTGGGAACACCTAAACCACAAGGGTGGCTTGTACAGACCCTGACAATACGCTTTAAAGAGCGTTATTTTGACTTGATCTGCACAGCGGGCAAACCTGCGGGCCAGCATATTCCCACGTATCGCCAACGCCCTGCGCTCCCTCTCAACATCGTCATCATCTTTAAGGTCGTCGGCAAGAATATGTCCGAGGTATTTAAATCGAGATCCTTGCTTTACACTCATGCCTAAATGCCCATTTAAATAAAATTAGCAATGATTAATAACTAAACAGAATTTTAGGTAATATTAACAATAAATTATTAGTAATTGCTTCAAGTCTCATTCCTGATACACTTATATCTGGCTATTTGACATACTTTTACAAACTATATACTTGGTAATTCGTTTTTAAGCACTATTTTCTAGAAAGTAGTTAATAGGTAGGTTTAGTCTTTAGATGGGTTACAAAGGCCTTATGTGTATCTTGTGTTTTTATATTTGTTGGGATCGCATTATATATTTTAATTATCATACAGTGGGACCCTGAATGGTATATACCTAGAGTACTGAAAGGACGCTTCAACATGAGTAGACTTCTTTATTTACGTTTCATAGTCTTTACAGGTGAGAAAAGATGATTGAGTATTTCTTTACAAATTTACTACCCTCAAGAATGTAAACGGTTAGTGTTAAAATCTTGTGTTTAATAAAGAACGACTTACAAGAGCTAAATTAGCAAGTATTCTTCCTAAATCACTTTCGTATATTTTATTTATAAAATATAGATATGTCTACCAGTAGGTATATGAGTTCTGAGAAAGCGGCGGCTGGTACCGACTACATGGCCTGGGCCCGAGGGCCGCCAAGACTGTAAATCCGCCACGACTACGCCTACTTAATGTTTGATCACTTTCTGTTCCCCGGTACTCCCGGTTATAGCAAATAACTACCTACTTACTGAGCTATGAGTAGTGCTAGGTAATGGAAAAATTTCCATTTTGAAAGAACCATATTTTTCAGAAAAAGAAATACTTTTCCCGATATTTTTTCATTATTTTGCCTATATTTTTCGAAATTTGACGTTGACACCTGTCAAAAGTTGAAGTTACTGAACGAATACGATAGAGCTAATAACAAGTGGTGGTGGTGTAGTTGTTGGAAGTTTTTTCTCTGTTGAGAAAAAAATTTAATTATTTATTCACACATAACCGGGCCGCGCCCCGAACGTGCACGGGCCGTGCACGCTAAATAAAACATCAAAAGATATTTGTAAACGTAGAGCATACTATGAGCTTATCAGATTACATTTTTAAAATTTTTCCAAAAAAATTTCACTACTTATTTGAAATTTTTCGGAAAATTACCCAACAGTAGCTATGAGTCATTAACACCCGCTGGCAACTTCGCACGAAGGAGCTATCCGTTAATTATGCCATTATTATGCTAATACTTATTACTTACCTACATTGTGATTTTACGATATTATGATTATGTATTCATCAACCAAATCAAGGTACGCGGTGCTTTGTTCAGTGATTGGCATTGACGGTGCAAACCTGTAGGTGCAGTTCTCATCTGTCAGAAGGAATCGGGAGACGGCTCATTGTGGAGCTACATCTATCCCACAGATATATAGATCCTTTCCATTTTGTTAATTTAATTCTCATACAATTACTACAATATTTACCCCTGCCATAGTAACCACTCATAATGTTGTAACAATCGTTGATGAACCTTAATAAACAAATAAAATTAAAAAAACGTTGAATACGAACGGATAACCCGGAAAAAGCATACGTACTGATTACAGTTGAAGCTTTTCATGAAGTACCGGTATTGAGAGATGAACCCAGCACCGGGAATGAAAATTTTAAGAACCGGACCGGTTCTGCAAGCCCTAATCGTGAGTTAGGCAGAGTAATACTCGGTGACGTTATATACGAATTGCGTAGCTTCGAGCGTGACTTATGCCAGTTAAAACATGATTTCTCAGGTTATCTTGCTTAGATGAAAAAGATAAGCAACGCTTTTAAATCGATGTTATTTTAAGAAATCTTTTAGTAACATCATTGCGTTGGAAGTGTCATTACAGTTTTGTAATTATGTGCTAATAATGTGCCGTATTTGGATTTTGTTTTGTTGTTTTGGTGTTATTGTGAGTATTATATTGGTAGTTATGTATTTTTTACTTATAATAATAGTGTAATCATGTGCCCGGTGCCAGATAACCATAACAATTCTGCCCTAGGAATGAAAAAGAGCACAACTAACATTTTTACTGGGAACTGTACACGTTTTTACAATAAGATTCCGGAGCACATACTAAAATTATAATTCCCTGCGTTTAAAACTTACATTAAAACTGTTTTCATTAAAAAGTCATATTACAAATTTGAAGACTACGTGTCTAATAAAGATCTAGAATCTAGATTCCACATAAATTTGATTCAAAGTGTATTCCGTATCATTTAAGTTTATATGAAAAGAGCAATTCCAAGAGTTTCTTGCTCGTTCTTCTCAGGGAAGTCAGGTTAATGAATGAGGGCAGCAGTAGCTTAAAAAAATGACGTTTTCAAGTATAAATTTATTTTACCATCAAAGTTTAAAGGCCAATCTAATTACTTTTTGTATTTATTTAATTGAACATAGTTAAGCAAAAAGGATCCAATCCACAAAATTACCAAAAAATGAGTTATACGTACCAAACGGTTCCTAAAGTCTAACCTCTTAGATCAGCAAAAACAATCTAACATATAAATTTATTTCAATTTATATCAATTTATTTATATAAATATCCCTGGAGTTACGTGACATTATAAGTTTTGAAAATGAAACAAGAGTGAGAAACATTTTTAAACTTCAAACTGCCGTATCTCGAAAGTGACTACGTCCAATTGTTGAATATACTTAAGTTCAAAAGGCCGGCCTTCGTGGCCGAACGGTTACCATACCGGACTGCCACGCAGAGGTCCCAAGTTCGATTCCCGGGCCGGGAGAAATATTTGTATGGCCTATATTAATTTCTCTCGTGAGTTTGAGAGTATATTATGTTGTAACTGATATCAAAGGCAATATCGTTACTATGACTTTTTTTTGTAATACCACGTGACGTGACGTGCAAGTCGTGCGCCTGATGGTAAGCTACACGCCTGTCCATAACAGTTGCAGTGTCACTAAGAACTTTAAATTTGCAAAGATCTTATGGGACACTCGTCATCCTGAGACATAAGTTGACAAGTCCCGGACAAGGAACACAGTAATGCTGACATTATTGCTTGGGGCTGAAATAGGTAAGGTGAAAGTAGATAGATAGATAACACGTTTATTCAGCACAAATACAAACAGAAACAAAACATTTACAATCACTTCACAGAGTATAACATAAAAGCACATAGAACATTCATTATTAATTTTATACACATTTATACAAATCACATATTACGAGAAAAACAAATACTGTGAGAAAAACAAACAAATACTATAACAACTGATAAAATTTTAATGAACTTAAGACTACAGTTTGTGCTGAAATGGCCCTGACTCAGCATGAATACTGTAGACCGAGAGAAGTCAAACAGTGCTGGTTTTCTGCCAGTACCATTTGGTGAGCGATCGCAGCCCAGTAAGCCATGCCACCAAAGTGCATCACACGCAAATATATATACCTAACTTTAAATACTATACAATAAATATATAAAATAATAAATAAATAAATAAATAATAAATATACAAAAAATATTTAAATACTACCCTGGACGAACTCTTTTATCGGAATTCACTCCAGGACACTACGTAGAATGCCCAGAGTATTACCAATTTAGATAAGCTCGTTTCCATAGCGTCCACAGTGCAGACGGTTGGGCCACAGAGCTTGTTATGTTATTAATCTATTGATTTTATTATTACAATAAAGTTTTTAGCCCAATTCCTATACTCCTTATTAATTTAATGAATTACCTCCTGTAACAATGGCAGTGTCTAATACGTTGTCGATTTGTGATACAGTTCGTACGTGGAAGTACTGTCAACATACGACTTGTCAACTTATGTCAGGGTGTCGGGCGTAGTGGCAGTGCCCCTCAGATCTTTGTGATTTAAAGCACAGAGTGGTACTGCAACTGTTATGGACAGGTGTTGCTTACAACCAGCCACACGACGTGTTCGGCCATCACTTGATATCATAAAAAAAATCAGAGGAAATTGTCACAATTGTTATTTAAGTGGTTCCTTTTAATTAATTCCTGACGTAAGAAGATGGGAGTTACGAGTTTGAAGTCTTTATCTGTCTGTGGCATTCTTGCTCCCAAATATAATTTTATAATACTACATCGCACATCTTTGAAGAAATTTAAACAAAAAGTAAATGTTGTTTGCCTACAACGTTTTTTATTTTTTAATTAATTTACAATATCGTGTATTACCATTGCCTCCTGGTATATCCGGCTTGTCCTGGTCAGATTTACACTGGCTGGGTGTGGTGCCAATGAACAATGAGTATCGTGTATTGCAATCGATAACAGGTAATTTAAATGTAAAATAACAGAATACAAACCATTTATTACATAACGCCACAACACAAGAATACACAGTAAGAAATAAAAATAAATTAAGTTAAATAAAAAAAGTAAAATGAATTATGAGGATGGCTCTGCTAAATAGCAACTGGCCACCTTGGATTCAATAGACAAGCGTGTTAAGTCGCTTATAGGTGACTCGGAATTAGTAGAGGCAGAGAGCAGAGCCTTGAACACCGCCGTAGAGTTGGCAGCTTATCGGTATTCTACAGGATAGAACTGCATAATTTGATCCCGCCTTCCCCTTCCCATCATGGAGGACTGGACATGGGGTTGCGTTCCATCCCTGTGTTGTGGATATTCCCCGGATTCGCACTAAGCATTTCGCTTCCACATTTGTATGGCGAGCGGCTAAGAGTGGAATTCCCTGCCTGCAGACTTGTTCCCCGAACGCTATAACTTGGATCTTTTCAAGGCGAGAGTGAATAGGCGTTATTTAGGTGTGCAACAACATCGACCTCATCGTCACTTTCCATCAGGTTAGATGGAGGTCAAATGCACACTTATTTAAAAAAAAAAAAACCTTAGTAATAGGTAATAAAATGACCACAAAGATAGTCAACACTATTGTGTACCAAGTAGATGTCATGTGTGCGGCTGTGCCGTATGTAAAGGATACACTCAGCGAATGTCACCGCCGGGTATATACAATAACAATTTTTGTTTTAGTATTGATTAAGGGTGAAATTATAATTTAAAGAATAAAATATTTTACTTTTGATTCGCAATTACGTCTATAGGTTCATTATATAACCCGAAGGTTACCTGGAAGATGTTGCTATCTAGCAATAAGGCAAACGACACTGATTCGTGTCCTTTCGGATCGGGGGAATTTTTGTTCGTGTTTGTTGGACTTTTGTATCAATAACAAGAACTTTTCCAAATTGAATCCTTTACTTAACGCAAAAAAACTCCGGCGCTACAGGGTTGCCCGCTCGCCTCTCACTCGATTGTGTCCATTCCACCATCTTAGCTAAGCGTGCTCGCACGTGTTACTTTTTAATGTCCCTAACCGAAATTAGAATACACACTGCAACGTTTTTCATGTCATTTTATTTGCTGAATCCGTAGTAAAAAAGTATTAACACAAGGTGTTCTGCGTAACGACCCGTAGCGAATACTGTTCTGAAACTTATAGTTTTTTTTATTAAAAATCAGTGCGCATTTGACCTCCATTTCATCTGATGGAAAGTGGCGATGAGGTCGACGATGAGCATGCACACCTAAATAAAGCCTATTCACTCTCGCCTTAAAAAGTCCCGAGTCACATATACCATTCAAAGAACAAGTCTGCAGGCAGGGAATTCGTCTCCATAGCCGTTCGCCATATAAATGTGAAAGCGAAACGCTTCATGAGAATCCTGGTAATATCCACAACATAGGAGTAGAACCCCAGTCCACGTCTAGTCCCCCGACGATGAAAAGGGGAAGGCGGTATTAAATTATGTAGTTCCATCGCACACTCTCCGTGCTATATCCTATAGAAATCAATAAGCACGCAACTCTACGGCGGTGTTCAAGGCTCTGCAGTTTCGCCTCTACTAATTCCGATTCATCTATAAGCCTCTTGGCACGCTTGTCTATTGAACCCAAGGTGGCCAGTTGGCATTTAGCACAGCCGTCCCATAAGTGGCAGCAATACTCCATACACGACCGAACTTGTGTTTCGTACAGCTGAAGCAACTGTCCCGTTGTGTAGTAACGCCTCACCTTGGAAAGGATGCCAAGCTTCCTGGCTGCACTTTTGGCCATGGATTCAATGTATCTACCAAAGTTCATAGTACAAGGAATTCCCTAGTTTGGGAACACGTCATTGATGCGATTGTCGGGTATATTATAATTATTTTTATTAACTATGTTTAATTTGTTCCAGAAATCATCACTTCCACCTTCACCAACATCTCTTCCCTATCAGCCGCCATGGCCTATCTTGGTGGCAATGCCTGCATATCCATTTCCTCCTACACGATCAAATAACGAACTTATACCTTACAACAGTACTAAAGTGAATAACCATAACAACAATACAAATAAGAGTGCCAGTGATGTGGGAAACAACTTTGAACGTCACTTCGTTACAACTGCCAAACTTAAGGAAGAAATAATTACTAAAAAGGAAGATATTCCAAGTGATGTAGACGATAATTACAAATTGACAAATTATACAACTGATGGATACGATATTAAAGTAAATAATTCAACGATTAATCTTACAACTGGTATATCGAATCCAAGTGATATATTAACAAAACCTACTGCAGTAGACAATGTTTCTTCAATTGATACAACTAATAAAGATCATACAGAAGTAACAGATAAAATGAATGGTAATGATTTCAAAACTAATAAACCTAAGACAGAAGAAGATGCACCTAAAACGAATAATACATTTGAAATTGGCAATGTAAAAGAGAAAAGGTTGCCAATGTCAACTACTGGAATTAAGGTAAACGACAAAGCTACTAAGTATTTTAACAATATTTTTCGCGGAATTTCACATTCCACAGAAAAGAATCATACAACGAGAACTATGGATGATGACAAATATTCTATTGTAAACCAGCAAATCATACGGCCTATACTCGGTAAAGTAAACGATATTGGAAATGTATTACAACAGATAAAGTCTACAGCTGCACAATTACGATTAATATCTAAATCATTGGAAAGTGACCCTGCAGCTTTAAAGAAACATAAAGAAAATATAAATATAGTGCTACATCCAAAAGAAAGCATTGTTAGTAAAAATGATACTCGAGAAGAAATTGTAGATATTTACGAGAAAATATCATCTGTAAATACAGATGAACATGTTATTAAAAAAGTTAATTACAGTAATTTGGAACTAAACGATACTCATTTACTACCAATTCTATTTCCGACTTCTGAACTGGATAGTCAAAAATTAAGTTTTAATAATGGAAATAATAATAAAAAAGACAAACCTGCGAGTAATATTAAAGACGTTTCCGCAAAAAATATTAAACAAACTACGAATAATTTTCTGCACGCCGATATTAAATCAGTAGAAACAGGAAGGAATTTAAAAGAACACACACTTACACACGATGTTCAACGAAAGATTACAGAAGCAACAACGTTAAAAAGAAAAGGTGTACCAAGAAGAAAGAAGAATAAAAAAACATTACCGGAGGTGACATTTTCAAGTTTTATTCCTATCTTTAAACCAAAGAAAAGACAAAATCAAAACAAGAAAGATGTTACTGAACGCCTTTCTGTATCTAATGACGACGTTAATATTGACGTAAAAGTTTCTGATATTCCAAACCTTGAATCACCACAAAATATACAAAATGTTAACAAGGAAAATGTACAAAAACAAGATTTTAACACTAAACAGTACGTAATACCAAATTCAGAAATGTCAAGAAGCGGTTTAATAAACAACAATGCATTAAATACTCCACAACCCCAAAATAAAAATATAGAATTTAAAAATCAGGCTGTAAATAGTTTTGACGGTAAAAAGCTTGTGATATATAAACCAGAAAAAGTGTCAATGTGTAATGTGTATGGAGATTTCTTGGAAAAACTTACCATGACAGTTTTGGTGCCTCATCATGTTTATAAATTGACCAATTCTTGAATGTTACTTCGTTTTGTTCATATAGTTTTTTAATTAACTTAATAATTTATTATATACTTTTAAGGTTTGTTTTTTATTTTTCCTTTTTTGTTTATACTAAATAAATATCTAAATATTTTGAAGGTATTGAGTCCACAATTACTCAAAACAATATTATTCATAGTATTTTTTCCCAGTGACGATACACACCAATATGTTTATTCTTATACTTAATTGAATTTTGCTTCTGTGGGCCGCAACTAAAGTTAAACATCAGACAAGCGCTTGTTCAGGGTTACGCTATAAGTGTCTACCGCTGAGTGTATCGCCGACCGTACAAGTTTTTCATTTACATTACAATCCTTGTACAACCCCAGCACTCGGTTCCGCATAACTACACACGGCGGGCAACGTTATTTTTATCTCTCTGAGCGCATGCTTATGTTCCTCGTAGTGACGCCTGGTTCCATTAGTCAGATTTAGAAGGCTATTATAGCGTAGGTATATATATATATATATATATATATATATAGGTATAGATTTTGTATGAGAGTGATGTATCTGTTGCATTTAAATAACCATTAAATAATCTGTGACAAAATAATTGAATGAAAATTGTTTATGTAAGTGATAATTTTCGATGGTAAATATGTGGCTAAGTTTAGCAGCTGTGTCATAGGTGCACATTTCTTTTTCAAAAATGCTGCACCTTACGTTAAGTTTAGGGTTACTTTACGTTTTATTTCTTGTCATTTGTCTTGTGTGCAGACCGAATTTATATAATCATTACAAATGATGCACCCTTTTCCGAACTAATATTATGGCATAAAACATCATCAATATAAATTATGTGTTAACTTTATTATAAAACTAAATTGTCATAACACTTAAAATTACCAATAAATATCATTGCATCCTGTACCAATACCCATTTCACCTTTAGAAACAGGGACAAAAGCTGCGCCAGTTTCTAAAAATGGACCAGCTGCAAAACCAGCACCAGGTAATCCAGCTTGACCGACTCCGTAAGGAACTCCACCTTCACTTATAATACCAACATTGCCATTACCACAGCTGTAGGTAGTTGCAGCAGAACCCGTGGTTGGTACAGAACCTTCCACAGCAACTGCAGCGAGGACTGGGAGTTGACCTGTTACGGCTATATCTCCATTAATAGAGTTTTCAGAAAAGACTTGAAGACCATTTGGTACGATAGGGGAGGAGCTGATCACTGCTAAACCTCCTCCACTGGTTGGTAGTGAAATGGGAGTGAATGATGCAGAGCTTCGTCCGCAGCTTCCAACACCATGGGGCGGACCAGACCAACCGATGTTATTATAATCGGCACCGCTGCATTGGGATGAGACTGACTGTAAAAGATAACAAATTGGTTATTGGACGGTAAGCTTAATAGTCAAAATTAAGATGGTGAAGTCATTGATTAATAATATATTAATGATAAAGTGACGATGAGATCGACGATGGAGCTTGCACACCTAAACAATAACTATTCAATCTCGCCTTGAAAAAGCCCAAATTATGTATATAAAAATAATGGAAAAAAGTACTAATATCGATTATACCTGAACAAAAAGAGCCGAAGCGCAAAAAACAAGGAACCTATTGGCTGCCATTTTAGGTGTTCTATAAACTCAATGAGTATATTATCTGGAAATAATATCGTGATATCGGACTAGCGTATTTATACTAAAAATCGAAATTTATGTTACATAATTTAATCAAAATGTGTTATTTACGAAATTTTAAGCAATGAAGTTCAATAAGCCACTGCGAAACTGCTTAACGTTTGTAGATAAGCCTTTTGTAATGAGTGTAATTTAAAAACAGATAAGAAATTTCGCAGTATTAATTCTTAAGGTAATGCGAAAACTGGGGAGTCACCCCTAAATTGTGATTATATGGCGAACGGTATGGAGTAAAATTACCTGCCTGCAAATTTGTTTCATGAACTAGTGTAACTCGGGCCTTTTCAAAACGAGACTGAATAGCGTTGACTTACAAATAAATGGACGACGGGTCTAATACAAAAACCACGAAAAAAATGTCCCAAGTCAACCTATTTAAACGTAGTGACATGTCAAGGAATATGAAAAAGCTAAAACGTTGAATTTAAATTGTAATGTCATCGCAGTACTGTCTAATTTTGCTTGCTTCGCTGTCAGTCGAACAAACGAAGACTAGAGCGTCAATGACGCTCTATATACGATTTTAACGCCCTATAAGTTCGGACACTTTTTAGCGCGGACCCGACGTCCGTATAATTGTAAGTCAATGCTGAATAGGCATTGTTTAGGTGTGCCTGCTCCATCGTCGAATTCATCGTCACTTTTTCAAATCAAATGTGTACTTTTTAAAAATGAACTACACACATAATTAAATAGATACTTGTATTTAAAAAATAATCATTTTAAATTTGCCAAAGCAGCAGGGAAAAAATCTCAACGGTCATCTTTTTTCTAGACTAATCCTTGTTCTCTGAGACTTAAAATAAATTAAATTTATGTATATTTTAACCTGTTCTAAACTAATGTTTGAATTGTATAAATTAACTTAGATAATTTCGTGTTAAAACTAACTACTACTACCTACTAACTACTACCTCAAAACTAAGACAAATGTTGAAACCATGTTGGAAAACGCGATCAAATTCGTTTCTGGTTTTACATATACAAACCTAACATACTGAATGGAGGGCACTACCAAAATTTGACTTACACGAAAATAGAGGATCAAATATTATTTTTTCCTATCAAATATTAATTTAGTATGCTTAAACATAATGACAGTGTTACCTTGAATGCATCTCATTTATAATTTATCCCTAGATCTACTAATATAGACGGAACAGTTAATATATTTTAATCATAAAAAAAATATCGTTTATTTAAAAAAGTGCACATTTACAATAGATGGATCAAATAATATTATTCCTTAAATAATTTGCTTTGCAGGGGCGTTCAGTTTCATCACGAGACATTTACCTTCACCGGAAAACTCATGATAAATTTCAAATTAATAATGGAACATAAATTTCGAAAAACTCCTAGACGTAGGCAAGCGTCGGATTCGAACTCACGACTCTCTGCTTTAGTGGTAGATCAAACCACGGTTTATTTTCGTCTATTTTGCATTAAAATAGTTATTTGTTATGCAAGGCTGCAAAGTTGTTGTTTGACGTGGTTCAAAAATAGAATCCTGTGCGTAGCGAGGGTTTCAAGCAACGCACGAGACGCAAAACAACCCCTGCACCCAACACACAACTTTTCACCTCACTATAGCGAGAAAAAAGGTAGACGAAAAAAAAAAGGTGAACTATAACAAAATACTTTAATAAACAAAATTAGTTATCGTTGTCAATTTAACGTCGATAACAATAACGAATAAAATATATGTGATATAAACTAACGGATTTGTATCACATAAATAATGTACGACAAATCGCGTAGTTGAAAGTGTAATTATGTTTTTTGCATCGAAAAAAAAAGTTAGGTGTACCACAGTCCATCGTCAAGTTCGAATTTTAGAAATCTCAGAAACCACGCCAGCGTGTAAAAACGCTTTTGCGCGCAGATTTAGTAATGAGAAAGAAAGCCTTTCCAAGCTAGTGAGGTGAAAACTTATTTGTATCAGTGGCAGTAGAGCTTCTTTAGAAAGAGTTCATGCACGGAAGTACTGCCACCTTTCCAATTTCTGCTGCCAAGCGATAATGTGAGCATTACTGCGTTCCGGTTTTGCAGGGTAAGGGCGCTTGTGCAATTACAAGCTCATGAAACTTATAAACTGTTTCAGGGTGACGACCGTAGCGGCAATTCCCTTCAGATCTTTGCGATTTTAAGCTCTGAGTGGTACTCTAACTGCTATAGAGAGGAGTACCGTTTACAACCTGGTGCACGACCTGTTTGTTAAGTCACTTCGTATCATCATGACCCATGGTATCGATACTTCCAATGAACACTACGCCACTTTAATTTTTAGACCAGCAGCTTGATTTTGATTGCCTCTCCCGATCGGAAACTGCGTCTTTTCCGAGTCGAGGCGCATAATTGTTGATTCACAACGCGCCGATCGGCAACTTTTGACATATCTAATCGGAACAATAATTGATTTAACTCACTAATTAGAAAAATATAGTGGGAATCAGGTTCATCTTCACGCTCAAAAACTTCGATTCGTTGTCTTTTTATTTTGTTTTATTATTTTTTTCAAATTTTGTTTTTTGTTTCTTTATTTTTTTTCATAATTTGGGGAGCATTATATTAGTAAATAAATATGGCTGTTTACAAAAAGAACAGAAAATTACCAAAAAAATAAAGTTCATTGGAGATCGATATCATAAAAAAGGGTACCTCAGGATGCCACCTGACTCCTCAAACTTTAAAATTTGAGGACGCATATATCACAACGACAAAATATTTCTGTCTTTATCTACTTTATGACGTATTGTTCTCAAGAAATAATATGAGTACATTCTTTTAGATCTATTTATTTGGCAATAGAAAAAAGTCACGTACATTTACCAACCTACAAAATTGGGAAATAAATACATAAATACAAGTATAAATAGGTCAGTGTGAGTACGGCATAACATTCTAAGTTCATTCTTTGAAAACAAACAAACCAACATGAATTCCTTCGCTTTCCTATTGCTCTGCGCTCAGGCCTGTCTAATCCAGGTAAAGGTCTTGTTACTAGTTATTTATTTTTATTATACGTTCATTAGTACTTACTGTGTTAATAATCCACTCATTAAATAGGACTAATATTATTATGGATAAGAGTTAAAATACACATGTAGCAGCTCGTCTTGTACAATACATAACATAGAACAATAAATGCAGTAGAAGCATTTAGTAGGCGTGCGTGGCAGGTGTGTTAACAATACACCATTTTCGCTTTGTAAGTTATGGTCGTGTCAATTATCTCGCGCAAAACGATAACCGTGAAAATAATGCCTTACTTTGCTACTTTGGAGCGCATAAGTGATAATTGCAACTGTAATAATATTATGCATTGTGGTTTTTTTTACAATAAAGTGACGGGACGAACACGTCGTGTGCCTGATGGTGGGCTACACGCTTGTCCATAACAGTTGCAGTGCCACTCAGAGCTTTTAATCGCAAAGATCTGAGGGGCACTGCCACTACGCCCGTCACCCTGAGACATAAGTTGACAACTCCCATGTGCCTGTAATTTCACCAGCGCCTTTACTTTAACTGTTTCACTTCAAATCGACCAGTTAACTTGAGATTTGCTATAATGGACAAAAATTGCAAAACCTGTGACAAGCAGTTGGAGGAATAATGGGTCGTTGATGATTCAAATGAATGGTGACATGGTGCTATTGAGCCCATCAGATGGTGCTCTTATAGTCTGTCTTTTTTGAAGATGGAGTAAGATGACAGTTTTTTTTACAATATTAAGTGACGGGAAGTACAAGTCGTTCGCCTGGTGGTAAGTTACACGCCTACCCATAACAGTTACAGTGCCACTCAGAGCTTTAAATCGCAAAGATCTGTGGGGCACTGCCACTGCGCCCGTCCATGAATTGAGAAGTCCCATCTGTCTGTAATTTCACCAGCACCCTTAACCTTCAAAACTGCAACGCAACAATGCTCACATTATTGCTTGGCGGCAGAAATAGGTGAGGTGGCAGTACTTCCCTGGACGAACTCTTTCACACGGAGCTCTACTGCTACTAACAGTCTTTCATAGCATCGTTATAAAGTTTAAATTATATTGATAGGCCAGAATTTGTGACATCTTTTTAAATTACAAACTACAACCGATCATTATCAATATTTCGTAGTGTTTAACATTATGATAGTGTGAATTTTGGCGACAGCTACTTTGATAGCAATTGAGGCTTAATGTTCTTCCATTGTTTTTTCTTCCATGATACGGACGCACACAGTCGCATAAATCTCACGGTGCATTCGCATTGCATAGCGCGGGTTGTCCCACGCGCTAAGCAATGCGATGTTTAAAATATGACATTAAATAGTACCTCAAATTCTAAATCGTTCTGCATTTAATTTCTATTTTATAATCGTACGCGTATAACTGAGATACCAATCCGTGATGCTGGTATAAAAATATCTATAATAAGTAACATGACGTTATTTTTTTGAAATTATGTTTACAACCTGTAGACAGTTAAGACCGTAATATGACAACCCTGCGGTCATTTAGGCATTGAGGTGCCGAACAGGCGGGAGTTGGACTTCTTGTGTTATTTATACTGTGGTTAAATGATACGTTTTAATTTCAGGCGGTGTACAGCGAATGCGATAGTGTTAACGCTCCGGCTAACAAAGCTGCTGCTGCTGCAGCCAATGCCGCTGCTGCAGCCAACGCCGCTGCTGCAGCTAACGCTGCTGCTGCAGCCAACGCCGCCGCCGCGGCTAGAGGTCCTAGCTTTGGTGCTAGATGGGCTGGCCCAGCGGCATACATTCCTGAGGCGTACCATGGCCATGGTGCCGGCAACGTTGCGGTGTCGGGTGATCTGGGCGTGGCTGGCGCCACACTGGTCAAGGGTCAAGTGCCAGTACTCGGCGATGTACATTTCAAGGGACAAGTGCCTGCTGCTGGTGCCGTCACTATCTCCGGATCTTGCGGATGCGGATGCGAATACTGAAAATCAACAAACTAAAAGCATACAATAAATGTTTTTTGAACAGCAACTGAATTTTGTCGATTTTGTTTTCAACTTGCGTTACCAATCTTATTATTCACGTTTTGCTATCTTTGTACGAAGTACCGTATTCTGTGGGACATAATGGAAGTCCTAACTCTCACCCTCGGTATAATAAGGCCACATCTGCAAAATGTTTAAAGAATCTACGAAAAATTTAGTCGAAAAAGATACTCGTGGCTTTTTCTAGATACCTATATTAGTAGAGCTTCTCGTGGAGGAGTTCGTCCAGGGAAGTACAGCCACGTTTTCTATTACTGCCATCAAGCAGTAATGTGAGCATTACTGCGGTCCGGTTTTGAACGGTAAGGGTGCTGGTGAAATTACAGACACATGGGACTTCTCAATTTATGGACGGGCGCAGTGGCAGTGCCCCACAGATCTTTGCGATTTAAAGCTCTGAGTGGCACTGTAACTGTTATGGATAGGCGTGTAGCTTACCGTCAGGCGCACGACTTGTACGTCCCGTCACTTAATGTTATAAAAAAAACTGTCATCTTACTCCATCTTCAAAAAAGACAGACTATAAGAGCACCAACTGATGGGCTCAATAGCACCATGTCACCATTTCGTTTGAATCATCAACGACCCATTATTCCTCCAAATGGTCACAGGTTCATTGCATTGACTTTTTTTGTAAGTTCATACATACAAACCTTGTATTTAGAGTTATGCCTATTAAAAATACAAAGAGGAGACGTATTTTAAAGCTTTTCATTTTAATTTAATATCAAGATAATGAAATCTGTTTGAAACATCCAGACTCGAGACAATATAGAAAAGTTAATTTTTTTCACACTGACCCGGCCGTAGACGGAACTCGGGACCTCAGAGATGGCGACGCCACGAGACCATGTAGGCTGTCAAAATAACTAGTTTTCACACGTGATTGTTTAAATTAATTTATTTATTTACGTAATAATTGTAATCTTTATCATTGAAAAAATGGGTGTGGGTGGGAGTGACAATGGGGCTGTTACGGATGCCTTTGTACATTTACACTTTTTTTTCGGTTTATCATGGTGACAGTGATTTGTTGACTACATGTATTGTGTCAAGTGAAAAGTCAACTTCTGCTTGTGGAAAATAATCAGTAATTTGTGATAGTCGAAACGAACCCGGAACAGCATCGTCGACCACTTCGAGAGTATACCCTTTCTAACAAAAAAGAATTATCAAAATCTGTCCGCAACTGATGGAGAAAACGGTAAGTACACTGACATGCCTATAAAATTAGAGGGTTTTCCTCGATTCCCATGAATCCCTTCATCAGGTTCTAATTTAGTGACAATGGGACTACCACGAAAGTGCAAAATTCTTCTTTTGTTTAAACGGTCAAACAAGATCGGTCCACAATTGACGGAGAAATCGGAAAATCGATCGGAACGGTCTCGGTTAAAAAATGATAATAATTCGGACCCTAGAAATCTACATCCATTTACGCGTCAAAAGTGACACGAAAATAATGAAAACAATACTAAATACATGAAACAAGGTACGTGCAACGATATAACTCTATTTAAGCATAAAAAAGTAGTCGACTAATTTCTTTAGTACAATGGTTAAACCTCTCTCCTGAACAGTTGTCATTTTACAGATGTGACCTTGTTACATCAAGGGTGGGATGTTTCAAATTCTCGCGACACAGGATTTCCCTAGGCGATGAGTGTGTGCGTCATTATATTATTATTATTATTGTATTTATCTCAAACTCTCGCCCCTCCCAAGGCCTAACAGATTAATTTTGAATTTTTAAATGGGAGAGGCGGTATTTCCCGGCAACGGCACAGTCGGCCGGGGTCAGGGACTCAGGTCCAAGAATCGGCGAGCAATACGTGCCGTATCGAGCAGGACCGCCTTCTGCATTTGTGCTGGAAGCGACACGCCACAGAAATCCAACCGCCTCAAGCTGTTAGAAAGGCTGACTGGAATTAACCCTTTTGCGGACAAAACAATTGAGATTATTTCAGTGGAGGCCATTTATTATTATTATTATTATTATTATTATAAACTGCAAACGTTGATAAATGAAAACTTGCCATTGGTTCTAAAAATGATGACCTGTTGATTTTCCGAATTTTAAAATATTAAAAACTACACAATTAAATAGAAAATAAGGAAATCTTAAATACGTAAAACGTGTGGTTAGTGTGATATTATTTGAGTTTATTTTAAACTAGTAAAATCGACTTGTGAACTTATGTCACTAGTACAATGCACTTTTAGAAATTCTAATCACAATATATAAGAAAGGATCAAAAACAGGCCCTTGAGGGACTCTCGCATTTCAAAGGATGAGACTCGCTTTAATGATTATCCACAATGTCGAAAGCTTTATACAGAAATATTTATTTCTTAATTATTTATTAACATTGAACCATTTCAACTGATTTATCAAGAATGTCATCGCAAAATGACACATAATGCAGGTTTCTAAACATCTGGGTTAATGAAAGAAGTCACGTCTTAATCTTTTGGTAATAAATTGTAATTACTAATATTATGTGTTAACACCACACCGTTCAACTGGCATCAGTCCCTATGAGATTCCCAATTAGAGAGTCCCAATTAGAACCAACTTACACGTGTTATTTGCGAAACCAACAACGACCACATCTCTACCTCTGACACGTAATTTGTCACGTCTGTTACGGACTTCCCGGGAGAGCCAGATAGTTCAGGCTCGGAACTACGTGCACACTGGTCCTAAATGGGTGTTTGCAATAGTAAGACAAAAGTTATGCCAACTACATTACGAGCTCCAAACTGACACCGGAGAAGTCTGAAAGAAGCACATAGACCAGCTGCTGGCGACCAGAGTTCCTGACCTCCAGAAGACCTGATATATATACATAGCTGGATAAAATTCTACATTTTGTTTATGTCACCGCCTTCACCTAACGCACACACTCAACCTGACCTGTCACTGTCAATAAAATATTTGTACATCAGAATATGTGTATTTAAATATAACGAATATCAAAAAACAACAAGTTGTATTTCCAATTGTATAATTTTCATAACAAATGTCCAAGACAACATTTATATAAGGAATAACAATAAATTGGAGTGAAGTCATTGTCAATTTCGAGCAGGCGCGGGCGTGGTCTTGGCTGCATGAAGTTGATGACGACTTCTCGCATTAACTGCAGCCATCCTGTCAATCTATTAGCAGCCTTAAAGTTTCCTACTATTGTTCTCAGGTAGATCAGTCTTACTTATTAGCAGTATTATTCGTAAATCATTTTGACGACTTTGAGAGTAATTTGCTTATCTATGAAATAAAAATATATTTGAACTTGAGACTTGTTTCCTCTTTAGTATCGTCAAATTTACCTATGTTTATATATATATTTATGTAACACTAAATATACATATAATAAGAAATACCGTAATTTTCGTATCCTATGTGACACAATGACTTAATAATCAAATGAATGTATATCGCAAAACATTTAAATCTTCATTACACTCGAAACTGTAAACATTTCGAAGTTACGTACATACGTAACTTCGAAAATTATTACACTTTTCCTGCACACATAACTTCTTCTAACGTTCTTCTGATAACATACAATTGATTACTGAATTGGTTTGTCAAATGCAAAAACCATCCCGATCCTACCTTATCAAACGCTTTTGACAAAATCTTTTAATTTCTACTAAGCACCGATTTTAGTTCTAATAAATAGGTATGGTAAAGAAATACAATTGAACTCTTACATACATAAAGTCTATAAATTAAACAAAAAGATACTTAAAGAGTAAAGGGTAAAGCTACAATTCAAAGTCTTAAAAATGCATGTCGGTTGTTTTATTCATTTGTTAAATTTGCAAGACAAAATCAATATCCGCATCCGCAACCGCAAGATCCGGAGATGGTGACAGCACCAGCAGCGGGCACTTGTCCCTTGAAATGTACGTCGCCGAGTACTGGTACCTGGCCCGAGATCAGCGTAGCGCCAGCCACGCCCAGATCTCCCGACACCGCCACGTTACCAGCACCGTGGCCATGGTACGCCTCAGGAGCGAATGCTACTGGGCCGGCCCATCTAGCGTCCCAATCAGCACCTCTGAACGCAGCAGCATTGGCTGCAGCAGCAGCGTTGGCTGAAGCAGCAGCAGCAGCGGCAGCAGCCGCAGCGTCGGCTGCGAAAACTTTGTCATAACCACACTCCTTGTACACCGCCTAAAATTGAAATAAAAAAGATATTCTGTATATTCAGAGATAAGACCAAATTTTATTACAGACCAAAACATGCAGAAAAATGCATGCACAGGTACAATCCTTTTCATTTATACCATAAAATAGCAGTAATCTGGACTACAGAGTAGGAAGTGCTAATGCATCATAGACATAGAACACAAGAAATGGAATGATATTTTTCTGGATCTATGTCGCATAAATTTGTTTTTCCAAATAAAACAACGTTTCGGGCAATGTGCAGGTACCATAGTCGCGGCTGACTGAAATGGTGTAAGGCATTGCAATTCAGATCTAGAAAAGTGTTATGCTCCGCGACATTGACGACAACAGAGAAATAAAAAAACAACTCTTACCTGGATAAGGCACGCCTGGGCGCAGAGCAACAAGAAAGCGAAAGAGTTCATTTTTTTGATTTTATTCGATGAATTACTGAATAATGAATGATGTCGAATAGTTTTAGTGAGCCTTTTATATGTTGCATTCTCAGTGTTACGAAATTCCGTTAATTCAATAGTACATACGTGTATTATTGATGTTCTATTAATTTTTGCTATTTTCTTATCATTGTTAGCGCTATCTATTTTACAAAATATAAAAGTTAAACAAAGCATTTTATTTGTCAATCAATTAATCACGTATATTATTACCACTTGGGTAATTATATTGTGTTATGTCACTGGTTTGTATAAAAGCTTTACCTGTAGTATAGGTCATCATTCTCGAGTCAGTCCTCGCAGAAATTACAATGTCGTCCGTATCCACGATTGTTTTGTGCGCTTCTGCGCTTTTCGTCCAGGTACGTTCATTGCATTATTATTTACGCATTGGAATATTTCACACGTCTTTTTTTTGTTTTATATTCGTATGTATCAGCTAGGATGGCATCAGCCGTCATCTAACATGATATTGTGCTGTCCGCAGACCATCTCTGCTGAGTGCCTACGCGCCCCTGCTTGGGATGCGTGGAAGCCAGCGCCGGCCCCTATCGCCTGGACCCCCAGCTGCGGCGCGGCCTACTACGACAACATCATCGGATCTAACTTGGCATCTGCTAGCGGCGGCGGCCTCGGTGTGATCTCCTCCTCCCTCTACGCACCAAATGGTCTTTCCGTACTGTCTGAAAATGACATTTCGGGCATGCTTGATGCATCTGGCAACCTGCCCGTGCTGGCCGCCGTTGCTCTGGAGGGCTCTCTACCGACCAGCGGTTCGGCTGGAACCACCTACAGCTGCGGAAATGAACTTGTGGGCATCGACAGCGAAAGCCTTGCCGTTGCTGGCATTGACGCTACGGGCTACCGCACCAACTATGGCTCTGCTTTCGCCGCCAATGCTGCCGCCGCTGCTGCAGCCAACGCTGCTGCCGCTGGTGCCTTCGGTCACCATGCCTACGCTTCTCCCGCCGTCATACGTGCTCCCGGCAAATGCTACTGAAAAGATATTATGATCTACGTCATCTGAAATCCGAAATAAATAAATTTTTAATAATCGCAATATACTTTGTTGTTTTAATCAAGAATAATCATGTATTGCTGGGCAAAGGCTTTCTCGTCCTTAGAGGGTACAGTGGTACACTACAGGCTTTAAAAAAACATCATGTATTACATACAAAATGTCAAATTACTAATGCCTTATTGGTACGTCAATGAGCTTCCGCCTCCAGTGCTTTAGACGCCGCCTATTATCACCGGCTGGCTGTGGCAGTATCTTTGGACGAGAGTCGCCAAGGAGAGTGTCACACTTCCCGTAAATGTTTGATTGTTTACAGTTACGTAAATGGTCATGTCAGCGATTGCAAATTGTTTGCCCGGTTTGATTCAAAGCTTTTTATAAAAAACACGAAACTTTATAATTATATCGCCATTCACGAAGTTCACGAGGCCATTTTATTGTTAGTCAGGGGAGCGATAAATTGCCCAAAGTGTGAACATCCCGCTGTCTGTTGTTTATAATCGAATACGTTAAAAAACGTGCAGGGCAATGCCGTATGACAACGTTAAGTTATTGTCACTGTTAGTATAACTTGTACAGTATGAATAAATCAATAAATGCTTTAATAAACAAATAAGATAGCACTGACAGGACCGAACTTCCTGCTGCGTCCAGCCACACTGGCGACGTTGCTGTACCTGTCGCGACTGCATTGCTCCACGAAATCTGAGGAGATACTGGAGTACATCAGACATAAAGTCAAATACACCCTGAGTGTCGAGCGGTTGGAGTCTCGCCACAACGTGATTTCAATTCGTTTGTGGTGAGAGTACCGACCGAACATCTGTCGACCTTCATGAAGAAAGAGTTTTGGCCGAAGGGTGTCATGTATCGGCGATTCCGCGGCCGGTTACCTGACACCAGATGGCGACACACGTCGCCGACAAGTACGTAAAGTAAGTAAGTAAGTAAATTAGTTAGGAATAGTGTTTTATTATATTGTATGTATGTTAGTCCTTAAGGTATATATTACATGGGTCATGTGGCCTGAACTAAATAAAAGGCTTTCTAAGGGTGCACCATGTATCATTCCCTTCTACCGTACCTTGTCCTTTCACCACCAAACATTACAATGTATACCTTCAATACGATAAGAAGAAAACGGCTTTCTAAATTTGTAAAAAAATCTCCATACATTCCCCAGGCTTTTGGTCAATTTCACACATTCAAAGATATTTTGCAATGCTTGTAAATAATAAATTAAAATCGTGAAACAAAAGTTAGTTATTTTAAGAGACCACAAAAAGCGTTTTAAGTTATTGCGTCAGCTATTAAAGACAGCTTGGATAATATGCTTGAAATTAATCGATGATATTGCAATATTAAACTTTAAACGTTAAAACATTGCTCCTTAAAATTATATACCTAATTACCGAGTGACCAGTACATTTTGTAAGGTAGGATCGTATGTTCACTGCCGGACCGCTTTTTTGGACTTTCACGAGAACGATTCAGATACGAATTTAAAGACAGGAATTTTTAGCAAGTCACTGATGTTGTGAAGGTAACTTCATTCATTATTTTCATTATCTAAATAAAATGAAAGAATATAGTGCGATGACTAAAAGTTTATTTCTTTTTTATTTTGTGATCACTCTAATTATATCTTTTCAATAACACCCACAGGGAGCAGCTTTGAAAGAGGGAGCAGAATAGACACGGGGGCTTTTTGGGCCAAAAGCAGAGCCATAACCGGCGCTGTAGCCCGTAGCCTCGATACCAGCAGCAGCAATGCTGTCGCTATCGATGCCCACCAGTTC
>NW_020653732.1:2164755-2193855 GCF_003589595.1 Hyposmocoma kahamanoa | reverse complement strand
GTTCATTTGCGGATAAAAATGGCTGTGTATACGCGGTCGTCACTCAAAAACTCTTTGGCCCCATAGCATTGACTTACAAATATATGGACGACGGGTCTAATACAAAAACCACGAAAAAATGTCCCAAGTCAACCTATTTAAACGTAGTGACATGTAAAGGAATATGAAAAAGCTAAAACGTTGAATTTAAATTGTAATATCAACGTAGTATCGCGCTGTCAGTCGAACAAATGAAGACTAAAGCGGAGTTTGACGCTCTGTATACGATTTTAACGCCTTACAAGTTCGGACACTTTTTAGCGCGGACCCGACGTCCATATAATTGTAAGTCAATGCCCCATAGGCTATATTGTTCTTTTGCGGATAAAAAATGCTGTGTATACGCGATCGTAACTCAAGAACTCTTTGACCCCATCGACTATCTTGTTCTTTTGAGTTCGTCCAAGGAAGTACTGCCACCTTACCTATTTGTGCGATTATTATAGCGTTCCTGTTTTGAAGGGTAAGTGTGCTGGTGAATTTACCGGCACTTGTCTATATATGTGTCAGAGTGACAGGTGCAATGGCCGTGTCTCAGAGCTTTGCGATTTAAAGCTCTGAGTGGTATATACTGCAGCTGCTATGGAGAGGCGTGTGGCTTAACACCAGGTACACAACTTGTTCATACCATCACTTGTTACCATAAACAAAATATTTTAGAGCTGTAAATTTTATAAGATCTAAGATTGCTCTGAGAACAACTTATAGAGTTTAAAGTCGTGGTCATTTGGTTAATTGATGACCATAATAGCTCTCTTAAATTACAGCGTCGATTTAGTAGACTCTCTAGCTCTATATTACAGAAGTAAAATAAAAGAATACAGTGCGATGGTTAAAAGTTTATTTCTTTCTGTTTTGTGTTTACTTATTATTGTATTTTTTCAGTAACATCCACAGGGAGCAGCTTTGAACGAGGGAGCAGGGTAAGCACGGGGACCAAAGGCTTTTGGTCCAAAAGCAGAGCCGTAGCCGGCGCTGTAGCCCGCAGCGTCGATGCCAGCAGCGGCGATGCTGTCGCTATCGATACCCACCAGTTCATTTCCGCAGCTGTAGGTGGCTCCAGCTGAACCGCTGGTTGGTAACGAGCCCTCTAGAGCGACGGCGGCGAGTACTGGGAGGCTACCGGACGCATCAAGCATGCCTGATATGTCGTTTTCGGACAGCACGGTGAGACCGCTAGGTGCGTAGAGGGAGGAGGAGATCACACCGAAGCCGCCGCCGCTAGCAGATGCCAAGTTAGATCCGATGATGTTGCTGTAGTCACCCGCGCTGCAGCTGGGAGCCCAGGCGATGGGGGCCGGCGCTGGTTTCCACGCATCCCAAGCAGGGGCACGTGAGCACTCAGCAGAGATGGTCTGTACAAAGCATAATATCACGTAAGATGACGGGTAACATACTAAACATAACAGAAGTATTATTTAAAAAAAAAATTATGAAATATTTTTTGTAATTCTTGACATGTAGATGTATTTTGTTTTTGTAACTTTTGACACATTTTTTTTTTCTAATTATTTAATTTTTATTTTTATTATTATTTTAATTCTTGACATACTTAATCTGTGAAAATTGTGACTTATTTATTTAAAATTGTAATAGTCAGTCAAGATAATATTGTTAGACATTTGCATGCTATCGGATATGCGAAACATGTTTGCACTGGTTTTCCTTTTTTTTTTGCTACAACTTTTATACCATATTTGAAGCAAATAAACAATTTGAATTTGAATTTGATCAAAGTCTAAGTTGCACATGCGAACGTCAAAGGAAAAATTTTCTAAGAAATAATACGGGCGATTCGCATACCAGAGCACTACACAGACACTGTATACGTACACAGATGGTTTGTACAAAACATAATATTACGTCAAATGACGGCTATTACGGATCACAGTATTGCATATGCGAATACAAAAGAAAAACGGGACATAGGAAATATTCAAACAAGTAATTCACATAGCAATGAACATACCTGGACGAAAAGCGCAGAAGCGCACAAAACAATCATGGATACGGACGACATTGTAGTGGACTTTGCGAGGACTGACTCGAGAATGATGACTTGCTTTACGAGTGAAGCTTTTATACAAATCAATAACATGACAGAATGTAATTGACCAAGCTAGTGGCAATAACATACGCAATTAATTGGTTGGCAAATAAAATACTGAGTTCAATTTCAATATTGTGTAAAATAGATAGGGCAAATCATGATAAGAAAGTAGCGAAAGTTAATAAAACATGAGTGCAATCAACTGAATTTCGTAAGACTAAGAATGCGAGCTATAAAAGGTTCAATAACGCTATTTGACATTATTCTTTCTTCAGCAATTCGTTGAATACTAGCTAAAAAATGAACGCCTTTGCTTTCTTGTTGCTCTGCGCCCAGGCTTGCCTTATCCAGGTAAGGCTCTTGCACTTTTCTTTTGTATTTTTTTATTTGTTTTTTTTTATGTGTTTTTTATTTGTGTACCTCACAAGATACTAAGATACTCTTTGTACTATGTCTATGATGCGCTCACTCTACATACCCTTTTCTCCAGTTGTTAGTGCTCTGCTACTTTGTCGACTTATACAAAGATGTATTTTTGCAAGTGACAGCCAACAATACAATTTTGAATTCGTCTAAAATTTCCTTAATAATACAGAAAGGTTTTTAATTTTAATTTCAGGCGGTGTACACCAAGTGCGGTCTTGATTACGCTCCTGCAGCCGAAGCAGCTGAAGCTGCTGCCGCTGCGGCTAACGCTGCCGCTGCCGCCAACGCTGCCGCTGTTGCTAACGCTGCGGCCAGAGATGCTCGTTGGGGCTCTGGCTGGGCTGGCCCTGCAGCATACGCTCCCGCACCATACAGCGGCCACGGCGCCGGTAACGTGGCAGTAGCGGGCGAACTCGGGGTAGCCGGCTCCACACTTGTCGCTGGCCAGGTTCCGGTGCTCGGCGCCGTCAAGTTCAACGGACAAGTGCCAGCATCTGGCGCTGTCACCATCTCCGGATCTTGCGGATGCGGATGCGAATACTAAGATCTTAATTTGGTAGACTATCAGACAAAATATACTTTGATAATAGCATTTGTGTTCTTTCGTTTGTCTTATTATTATAACGCACATAGACAACCACAAATTACATCCAAACTCACGGTAACCGTTCGGCCACGGAGGCAGTTTCATTACGGTTTATGGAAAACTTTTTATCACGCAGTTTCGACATTCTCGATCTGTGGCTGTAGCCTGAGTATAGCTGCGTTCCAGTTATGAATATTATGGGGTGCTAGTGAAATTACAGGCACATGGGACTTGTCAACATAAGTCTCAGAGTGGCAATGGCAAGTAGTGGCAGTACCCCTCAGTTCTTTGCGATCTAAAGCTCTAAGTGGCAATGCAACTGTCATGGATAGGCGTAACGCTTACACTGTCTGTCACTAGGTATCATAAAAGAAATTATATCTAAAGAAAATATTTTTTATTATTATTAGGTTTAGATATGTGGTACATTCCAATCAAAAGTATCCTTTGTAAAACCAAAGGGCCAAGTGCTCAAAAAATAAGTTAGCACGAACTACGAACCACTAACCCTGAGAGCCCTCAGGACGTGACGACAGATAGTCGTTTAAAGTGACTTGTATATTTAAATTAAGATATAAAAACACGATTAACTGTCGTTTACGTCTTTTTTGACGTTATGACGGCAGATTGTCGTGTCAATGGGAAGAGCTAGAATGACATTTAATCGCAGCTTCAAACGATTGTCTTGTAAACGATAAAACGGCTGCCGTGAACCGATAAATTTTCGTCATGATTTAGAGGGAACAGCTAGACACGACAGATTTGTGACGATCAAATAAACGGCCACGACACAGTCACGACAGATAGTCGTGATGTGGGAACAGGCTAGATGCGACAGCCACCCAACGATAAATAGAACCTTACGACGTAAACGAAACGAGCCTTTAGCGAGTTTAAAATTAATATTACCGATGTCCGGAATCTACAAACGACCTAAACACTTTAATAGCGCATTTCAGGCAACTATACATAATTAAATGCTTAAACTAATTATATAACAACAACAACGCACACACTCAACATAGCCCCGCACTAGGGAAACCCTGTGTCGCGGGTGCCATGGACACACACATAGACAACCATAAAGTACACCCATACTCACGAGAGAAATAAATGTAGGTCATACAAATTATTTCTCCCGGCCCGGGAATCGAACCTGGGACCTCTGCGTGGCAGTAACCGTTCACGGCATGGTAACCGTTCGGCCACGGAGGCAGTTGATTAATTCTATGTTATGGAACAGTGCGTTTTTAACCGAAACAAAACTTGTTCACTGTTTTTAGGTACAAATACTATACTACTACAAAATAAACGTGGTTCCGTCCAAAAAAGATCACGAAACACGTCCTTGGTTTTGGGTGACTATCAAAAGGCTCACAGAATCCATTCAGTGAATAACAAACTTAAAGCACTGATAATTAAATTTTAGAATTAAAAGTGATGAACAATTAAGTTAAGTATCAAAAGATTAAAAGATGTTTTGTAAAAAAAAAATACTTTTTCAATTACTACGAATTTTTTTATCACTAAGTTTATTTCTGTTGTCTATTCAGAATCGGCCTAGACAAATTGATGCTTACAAAATAAACAAAATACTGCATTAATTCATTAACGTTTAATTGAAATCCCTTACACACATTCTTAAGACTGTATTTTAAACATGGTATCAACGACATTTACAATCTGGGAACGAAATATTAATCATTGTCACATGTTACATAGTCCCTGGGTCTTTTCAGTGGTCTAACAATTTGGCTAATTATCAAGGTATATCATCAAAGTGCGTAATTAGGTTTTGCACGCGAGTTCAAAGCGAAGACAGTGTTTTGTTTACCATTAAGTATGTTTTGGTCAAACCTCGTCAGATCTTTTCGGTTACGCTGTGAAATTGGTAAGCGATGACTAATTAATTAAAACAATCAGTTACAGCATCAGGAAGGGTCCCATTGCAAATAGCATGTAATTTGCTTCGTACCTCAACATATTGCACAGTAGTGTGGTTTCGTAAGAAAATGTCCATTCGGTGGTTAAAAAGACGAGTTGTCACTGAAAAGCCTATTTCTTGAGTTTTATTGCAGACGCTCTAGATACGTAAGTATTAATTTTTGTTCAATTAGCGCTTTATTGGTTTTTCAAAATAATCAAAGCTCGCGAAAACTTGAAGCAAAGTTACGGACGACCGGAACAGGAAAAGACAACTTTGCGGAATCTAAGAGTGAAACTGGAATAAAATCCAGTTACACGGAAAGTCGTAATAAAATTTAAATATCATGGTCACATACTAAGTGATGATTTAATTTGTTGACCAAGATTATAGAAAGGGAGCGTGGGGCGTTGTCAGAGAGATGCAAATGCTGGCCCGCATGTTCGGGAGATGCTCTATCGATGTTAAAATTATTTTATTCAAAGCTTACAGCCAATCATTTTACTCGAGCGGCCTGTGTGATAAGTATACGAGCTTACAACACCCTACGCGTTCAAAATAATAAAGTTTTCAGGATGCTGTTGGGATTCCCAAGATGATTACAGTGCATCAGGCATGTTCGCAGAGGCGCAAGTACATGGCTTCCAAGTGATTGCGGAAGAAAATAGTATCATGACTCGTGTCAGAAATAACCACAACAGCATCCTGAAAATGGTTTCAGACAGATTTAATTCTCCAATTCTAAAGTACTCGGTTCTAAGTATAAATGTTACTAACAAATTATATGGGTCTATGCCTGAAATAAATAATTCTATTCTATTCTATAATAATAATAAATAATTAATTCCAGTCAGCATTTCTAACCGCTTGAGGCGGTTGGATTTCTGTGGCGTGTCGCTTCCAGCACAAATGCAGAAGGCGGTCCTGCTCGATACGGCACGTATTGTTCGCCGATTCTTGGACCTGAGTCCCTGACCCCGGCCGACTGTGCCATTGCCGGGAAATACCGCCTCTCCCATTTAAAAATTCAAAATAAATCTTTTAGGCCTTGGGAGAGGCGAGAGTTTAAAATAAATACGATAATAATAATAATATTTAATTATTGAGACAACTGAGATCCAATCAAATCTTTTAAATTCTATATACCAATGATTTTTATTTATATCAAATGAACTAAAATAGAATACGGATGCTACACGATATAGGTACATTTTGATGATATAAGGTAAGGTAAAAACGACTATAAAAGCTTGAATACTAGAAAGTAAAAGTAGGATTTTTAAATTATATGAAACCCAAGGCAAGGTGCCCAAGATGCTGGCAGCGTTCCCCCTTTGTATTGTTATGCCAATGCGTTGGGCAAGGAAGCTTGGGTTTCCCAGTCAGTCTATTATTTTTTTGAATAACATTTTGTACAGATGAAGGGTATATATTTGAAATGCCTTTAATTTCGGTTCTAAAAAAATAAGTTCTGAAATAAAGCCAGTGACCCTGGTACGGGAAATACTTGAATTCGAGCGCTAAGATGGTATGGACTCCCAATAGTAGGACAAACGAAATAAAAATAAAATGCCAATTTTCGAACTATATTTTGTAGTACATCATTGTCGTTTACGATCTTAGTATTCGCATCCGCATCCGCATGATCCGGAGATGGTGACAGCGCCAGATGCTGGCACTTGTCCGTTGAACTTGACAGCACCGAGCACTGGAACCTGGCCAGCGACCAGTGTGGAGCCGGCTACCCCCAGTTCGCCCGCTACTGCCACGTTACCGGCGCCATGGCCGCTGTACGGTGCGGGAGCGTATGCAGCAGGGCCAGCCCAGGCAGAGCCCCAACGAGCATCTCTGGCTGCAGCGTTGGCAGCAGCAGCGTTGGCAGCGGCGGCAGCGTTGGCTGCAGCGGCAGCGTTAGCCGCAGCGGCAGCGGCTTCAGCTTCAACGACTGCGGGAGCGTAATCAAGACCGCACTTGGTGTAAACCGCCTGGAATAGAAATTAAAACACTTTCTGTATTATAATTGAAATGTTACATTAATTCAAAATCGTACTGCCGGCTTGCAGAAACACTTCTTTGTAACATAATGTGTGGGTTTTGTAAACGTTGACAAGCAGTATTGCACTGCACATTTGGGACAGGTGAGTGTGCACATCATAGACATAGGCGTCTGAATGGTATGTTTTTACAATTGAATTCAATAACTTTACATATACACTCTTTCCTATTTCCATCTAACGTCTTTACACGCGCGCTCAATCGGGCACAATTACTGTATCACGAGTATCACAGAAAGTCCACTATTAATGTTTATTGCATATCATATCACAAATTTAAAATGGATTAATTAGTGGCTTACATGTGACGGCGAAAAAACACAGCAAATGCAGAGGGAATTTATATTAAATAGTTCATCATAATCATCATCAACCCTTTACATGTCCCACTGCTGAGCACAGGTCTCTTTCCAGGGATTTACATCATCACGATGTTTCCTTCACCGAAACGCTCATGAAAAATTTCAAATTATATTCCAAGAACTTAGAGGTCTGCACCTCTTCCTGAATTCGAACCCACGGCCTCTCAAGATTGAAGATCAAACCAATATCACGACTTTTACATGAAATAGAAATGAATCACATTATTAAACACATAAACGTTAAAGAAAAGAAAAAATTTTAACACCCTTACCTGGATAAGGCAAGCCTGGGCGCAGAGTAACAAGAAAGCGAAGGAGTTCATTTTTAGCTGGTATTCAACGAATTGCTGAACAAAGAATAATGTCTAATAACCTTAGAGAACCTTTTATACCTTGCATTTTAGCTATTGGGAAATTCAGTCGACAGTACCTATGTTTTATCAACTTTCGCTACTTTCTTATCGTTATTTGCCGTATCTATTTTACATAATATTGAAATTGAATCCAATATATCATTTGGCAACCAATTAATTACGTATATTGTTGCAACTAGTTTGATCAATTTCATTGTGTCTCGTAATTGATTTGTATAAAAGGTTGATTCGCAATACAGGTCATCATTATCGAGTCAGTCCTCAGAAAGTCCACTACAATGTCGTCCGTATCCATGATTGTTCTGTGCGCTTCTGCGCTTTTCGTTCAGGTTTGTTTATTGCTATATTATTTACATGTTAGAATATTCTCTGTATTCTTTTTAACAGATTTCAAAAAAAAAGGTTCTCAATTCGACGGTATATTTCTTTTGATGTAAAGCCGGTTTTACATTTGTCTGACGTGTCGTGACGCGTCAGAACGGTATCGGTATTATAAATTTAATATGGTTAGATTTAGATATTAGTGTGTCGTAATCTGTCGTGACGGTTTGTACTGTGTATATGAAACCGATAGTTCCGAAGCGTCACGAAACAACACGTCAGGCAACTGTAATTCCGGCTGTACACGATTACTTCGGTTTACATTTCTGAACCGATTTTGATGATTCTTTTTTGTTGGAAAGAGGATACGTCAGTATTGGTCACATTTAAATTTGATGAAAATATTCTACCTCTGAAGGTGGTAAACTAGAGGATGTTTCCAGTTTCACGCACTTTCCGATAACCGATTGCTAACTTTTTAGTTTGAGTTTCTATGTACATATCAGTAAACTTTGAAGTTGGTTCCTTTTTTATTATACTATATCATTTCGCAGAAGCAGCTTTTTACTAAATAAAATTTTAAATACAGTAAATGTTCCGCAGGGGACCACCTTGGCTCCTGATTAGTTCTTTGTTACAACGAAAAGTTCTTTAAAACGGAAATCACAAAGGAAAAAACATTACTTTTTTGTTTTGTTTTCATGTGTGTAGCTAATACTTTGACCCTTGTATATTAGCCGTAATTTAACGTAATATTGTGTTTTGCACAGACCATCTCTGCACAGTGCATGCGTGGTGCTCCGGCATGGGAAGCGCCGGCCCCCATGGCCTGGAACCCCGGCTGTGGCGCGGTTAACTACGGCAACATCATCGCTTCTAACTCGGCATCTACTAGCGGCGGTGGCTTCGGTGTAATCTCCTCCTCCCTATACGCACCAAATGGTCTTTCCGTCTTGTCCGAAAATGACATTTCAGGCATGCTTGATGCTTCTGGTAACCTCCCAGTGCTCGCCGCCGTCGCTCTGGACGGCTCGCTACCGACCACCGGTTCAGCTGGAGCCACCTACAGTTGTGGAAATGAACTGGTGGGCATCGATAGCGACAGCATCGCCGCTGCTGGTATCGACGCTGCGAGCTACAACGCCGGTTACGGCTCTGCTTTTGGACCAAAAGCCTTTGCCCCCCGTGTCTATTCTGCGCCCTCTTTCAAAGCTGCTCCCTGTGGATGTTACTGAAAAGGTATAATAAATTAAGTGTTTACAAAATAAAAATAAATAAACTTTTAGTTATCGCGCTATATTCCGTCATTTTATTTCATTAATATGTATATCCTTCATTACAAAACTTACAGGTCACATGGTCATTACGTAATTTTTATGAGCAAAGCTTTAACCAATGACCTTACATTATTTTTTCTTTAATGGCGGTTACTAGACTTGGGCCAGTGTCAGTTTTGTATAAATAATATACAAATTACGGCGATCGTCGCCAATGTTAGTGTTTACCACGTAACTTAAGATCATTTTACACAAAAGCAAAAAACTGTTGAAATTGTTTTAAAATTGAGGAATAGACATATAGGAATACTTTTCAATTAGGTATTAATATTTTCTATATTTTAGTTAAATTTCGTTATAGTAAATAAAAATCTCTTTTTTTATCATTTTCGTTTTGTCCACGGACAGAACAAGTTGCTGATTTTAGTTTAATATATTTGTCATAATTTGATTTAAATTCTGAAAATAAGGTTTAGTAAAATTTCTTGACAGTAATCTGGAACTTTTCTGATTTTTTAAGTTCTTGGGTTTTCATTGGACTATTTTTATTTCTTGGGATTATTACACGTAAAAAATGAAACTATTTTTCATACCTTTTAAGCGACATCTAAAGCTGTCTTTTTTTTAGACGGAGTAAAATAACAATTGCAGGTTTGTCAGTTTTTATAAAACTTTAAATAGTCGTCGTCGACAGTTTTAACAATAGATTGTGAAAGGACATAAATTTTGAAAAAAAATTTTAAATTTTGAATGTCATGGACGTAGTATCGAAATACATTTTTATTCATATACATTTTAACAAGAATAAACAGATTTGTAACACCACGTACAAAAAATATTAGTAACCTCGCTTTGCCGCTGGATGGCGTTGGGATCAAAATAGACCTCGCTATCGAAGTGTTAACTAAATTACCGTTTAAGTTGCAATAGGAAATTGTTTTGTATCGAATCATAGGGTCTATGAGTGGCATACATAGAAGACGTAATCGCGCCCATCCCACAGAACGACGATTCTATGAGCTTTCATCTAAGTATACTTACATATCATACAACTACGTCAATAAAAGCCGTTGCGCATTTGGAAATTTAGGTGTCATTCTTCACCCTTCCTCGCTTCGTGTACCTATTACAAATTTGATTATCTAAATTGAATTAAAATGAAAACCTTTAAAATACGTCTCCGTTTTGTATTTTTTTTTAATTCTAAATGCGGTGTACATACACCGCACACAATCTACATAGATTATAAAAATTGACATTTCAAATTACCTAACCTGTGGTCAGTTATTGGACGAATGACAAGCCGAGAACTACATTTCGGCTATTTTTTCCATAAGCGTGACTAATATTCAGTCGACAGTCGATAAAATATTTATCGACTGCAATCACTACCTGCTTGCTTTTGCGCAATAAGTTGTCATTTTACTCCGTCTTCAAGAAAGACAAAAATTTTTCACTAGATGTCACTGGCGGCGCCAAATGCCGAAATCCAGTACAAAGTTCTTTATCAATCTGTCATTTCTATCACCGAAATAGCTCTAGGTCGCTTCTTGTCCTTGGACCACCTAGCTGGTTCACCTGGGTGGATCATGAGCAATTATTTCTACCCGTGGTTCACCTATGTCCACGTGAGTGGACCATGTGCAACTATTTCGTCTCATGGTTAATTAACATGTTATTTTCATTGGAATTAGGTCTATGTGCCAAGTTGTACTGAAATCGGTTAATTGAGAGTGGGTGATATTCAATGAACCGGATACAACCCTTAATTTACAGTGAAAGTCAAGGTCAAATAATCATTTATTCTAAGGGTAAAACTTTTACACTTGAAAATGTATTTTTTTAAGCTACTGCTACGTTCACTACGCTGACATCCCTGAGAAGAACGAGCAAGAAACTTAGAGATTGCTCGTTTCAAATAAACTTAAATGCTATGGAATACACTTTGATTCCTAATTGTGTGAGCTCTAGACTTAAGTCGTCTTTCCATTCATCTTTATCTAATACACACTCTTCAATTTTGTAATATGAATTTTCAATTGAAATACTTTTAATGTAAGTTTTAAACTTAGGTAATGATAATCTTAATATATACTCCGGAATCTTATTGTAAAAACGTATACAGTTCCCCATAAAAGAATCGTTATATTACCTTAGTTAAACGAAATCGTAGTACCATGAGTTACCACACTCAGAAGTAGAATATTTTAATTATAGCAAAAGGAAATAGTATAAGTACAATAAATTCACATGTATCATGAAATAAATACGTGATACGTGAAACAAATAATCATCACCTTCAACGCATCTACTGCTGGATATAAGCCTCCGCTTGAACACGCCAACTCTCCCTGTCTTGTGCCGCCCACATCCTCTAATATACCACCCTTAGAGGTGGAATATTTTCTTCGAATTTAAATGTGACCACAGTTGAGGTACCCCTTTTCCAACAAAAACAGAACCAGCGAAATCGATTCACAAATGATGCCTAAAATACATTTACTTAGTTTAGGCATTGCAATTACACTTCAGATGTTACTATTAAAACTGCTTTACTATGAAGAATGTGTAATCTAGATTCCCCAGTTTCATTCTTATTTGAATACTATAATAGCTTTATTTATATTTGTTTTACTTACATTGAATTAGATTAAGTTATATTGAAATAAATTTATCTTATCTTACAAATATTGAAGTGTATGTTACGCGATACATACACACACAAAATACAGTCGAATTGACAACCTCCTCCTTTTTTAAGTCGGTTAAAAAGGGTATTTTCAGTTGTTTAAGAATCAATGCACCTCATAATCACAACCAACACTATCCAAGTAACTCAAAATATCTTCCGATCTCGATTGAAGAGAAATTTAAGTTTACGAATTTGACTTTGGGGGAATTCAAATCAGTCGCACTCGTGCCAAAATGGAATCACGTGTGTTATAGATCGAAAATGTCGTTGTTGTATAATTAAAACTTTTCTATAAGCTGTAATAAAAAAAGATAAACGAAACAACAGAATTCCAATGCAAATCAAAGTGTATTTTATCTGATAGTCTGCCAATTGAAGGTCTTAGTATTCGCATCCGCATCCGCAAGATCCGGAGATGGTGACAGCGCCAGATGCGGGCACTTGTCCGTTGAACTTGACAGCGCCGAGCACTGGAACCTGGCCAGCGACCAGTGTGGAGCCGGCTACCCCCAATTCGCCGGCTACTGCCACGTTACCGGCGCCATGGCCGCTGTACGGTGCGGGAGCATATGCAGCAGGGCCGACCCAACCAGCGCCCAAACGAGCATCTCTGACCACGACATTGGCAGCAGCAGCGGCAGCGTTGGCAGCAGCGGCAGCATTGGCCGCAGCAGCAGCGGCTTCAGCTTCAGCGAGTGCGGGAGCGTAATCAAGACCGCACTTCGTGTACACCGCCTGAAATTGGAATTAAAACACTTTGTTGAAATTTTAGACGAATTTCAAAATCGTATTGTCGGCCGCCTCATGCAGAAACACATCTATGTTAACATCGAGAAAGCAGCAGAGCACTACCCACTAAAAAAGGGAAATGAGAATGAGCGTATCATAGACAATGGATTCTAAATATCTTATGTTACACGCCAAATACGACGTTAACAAAAAGAAAAGCAAGCTCCTTACCTGGATAAGGCACGCCTGGGCGCAGAGTAACAAGAAAGCGAAGGAGTTCATTTTTAGTTGGTATTCAACGAATTGCTGAACAAAGAATAGTGTCAAATAGCCTTAGTGAACCTTTTATAGCTCGCATTCTAAGTGTTACGAAATTCAGTTAATTTCAACGTGTTATTGTTGGTTTACTTACTTTCACTACTTTCTTATCTTAGTTTGCCTATCTATTTTACGAAACATTGCAATTGTACTCAGTGTTTTATTTGTTAATCAATTAATCACCTATGTCATTACCAACACCTTGGGTAATTATATTGTGTCATGTCATTGTTTGTATAAAAGCTTCACCTGAAATTCAGGTCATCATTCTCGAGTCAGTCCTCACAAAGTTCATTACAATGTCGTCGGTATCCATGATCGTTCTGTGCGCTTCTGCACTTTTCGTCCAGGTTTGTTAAATATTCCTTACATCGTTTCCTATTCATACATTTAGCTAAGACATTCATTCTTACGTTTTGTTTGTTATTATTTTTTGTTGATACTATGCTTTGCGCAGACCATCTCTGCTGAGTGCCTACGTGCCCCTGCTTGGGATACGTGGAAGCCAGCGCCGGCTCCCATCGCCTGGGCCCCCAGCTGCAGCGCGGTTAACTACGGCAACATCATCGCTTCTAACTCGGCATCTACTAGCGGCGGCGGCTTCGGTGTGATCTCCTCCTCCCTCTACGCACCTAGCGGTCTTACCGTGCTCTCCGAAAACGACATTTCAGGCATGCTTGATGCGTCTGGTAATCTCCCAGTGCTCGCCGCCGTCACTCTGGAAGGCTCGCTACCGACCAGCGGTTCAGCTGGAGCTACCTACAGCTGCGGAAACGAACTGGTGGGCATCGATAGCGACAGCATTGCCGCTGCTGGCATCGACACTGCGAGCTACAATGCCGGCTATGGCTCTGCTTTCGGCCCAAAAGCCTTTGGCCCCCGTGCCTACCCTGCTCCCTCGTTCAAGGCTGCGCCCTGTGGATGCTACTGAAAATAATAGTCTTAAGACCTAAGTGATTACAAACCAGAATGAAATAAACTTTTGACCATGGTACTATATTTTTTCATTTTCTTTCATTGATGTTACACGGGGTGTATAAGAAGTTAACACCAAAATAAAGAAGCCAGTTCTGCACAATTCTTAATTGCATAATTAATTCCGCCTTCTCCTTTCCATCATCGAAGGACTAGACGTAGGCTGAGGTTCCACCCCTATATTGTGGATATTCCAAAGATTCGCACGAAACGTTTTGCTTCCACATTTATATGGTTAACGACTTTGAAGTGGAATTCCCTGCCTGCAGACTTGTTCCGTGAATGTTATAACGTGGACCTTTTCAAGGCGAGAGTGAATAGGTATTATTTAGGTCTGCATGCTCCATCGTCGACTTCAACGTCACTTTTCATCTCAATTTTCGTCAATTGCGCAATTATTTTTCAATTAAAAAATCTGCAAATTTTCTAAAAACCACTAGTCATTGCTATTTCAGTGATACTCCACTGAGATTATATTGAAATTACGATAATATTTGTTATTCTGCTAAAACCTAGTTGCAATGGAAGTTGTGGCGGACTGTATCAATGGGTTAAAGTTTGGGTGCTAACAACGTGTGAACAAGGCCAAGCAAATGTACTTACAGTTTAATAATGTTATTACAAAACACGTAAGTCGCTATCAAAGCAAAAAAAGATAAGACGAATCACGAAAAGGCGCCAGAAACAATCACGTATAAATTTACAATTTAAATAAAACTAAAAGTTTAATAAAATATATACAAAAGAGATTTGTAGTTACTGCTGCGATTCGCTACAGCAGTTGAGCCTCAATAAAGTGTCGGCGGAATTGGCATTGATGGCATTAATTCACTCAATCATTAAGGATAGATGTGGCTTTAACAAAATTACAATGAAATTACATATCTTAATTTTTATCTTATTTAAGCAGCAGTTTAGTCTGGAAAATGAAACGTATTTTATTTTTGTCAATTTTTTTTTTTTCATTTTTTTGTTTATTTATATCTATTTATTTTTAGGAAGATTTACTGCGAATTTTTAACAATAAATACGTGTTGAGTAACAGGTGAAAAGGCTAATTACCAATCTCCACAAGTAGCACAAAAAATAAGTTATTAAGTTATATAAATACCACCCCGCTGATCCAGTGGGGTGGTGGAGCGCCAGAGTCTCGTTTGTTGGTCGGCAGGGTGTAACCACGAGCCTGTGAGGTTGGCTTGGATTCCGAAAGATGTTATTTGGACCCCCTTACAGCCGGATGCAACTCAGTGGACTAACGTTGTTACTCCTTGGGTGCCCGAGGATGGAAAGAGACGGCGGGGACAGCCGAGAAAGCGTTAGCGGCACGATCTTGATGGGTTTGAGAGGAGTGGTGGGAGATCGCCAAAGACTTGGAGCAACGGAGGATTTGGGAGACCTTTGCCCAGCAGTGGGATATAATATGTTAATTAAAATGTAATTTAAAACAACTCATGCACTGAAATCAATATTTAAAAAACACCCGATATTTACTGAGCCATTTTTAATGAGCCCAAACACGATAGTTCCAGGAAAATGTCATAAAATTATTTACGACCTTAAACATAGTCCTTTATTGTAATTACCTATTAAATTAAACGAAATTAAGTTTAGTACATTATTATTGCAGAGGCCGGGAAGTAAGAGTTTACTGGACGAGTATGACGCACAAGGGCGAGTGTCAGCTAGGCCTTGTATTAATACGAGTCAAGCAATCCCCGTACCCGCCGAGGCATGTATAGTATTTTTCTCAAACAATGTGAGGAAATAGTAAAAGACTAAAGAGAGGAAACTATTCACTAATATTAAAAGTAATATTTGATGTGTTAGGACAATTGCTAAAAGAAATTGTTTTTCCTGGCACATCGATTCGTCTCCGCAGGAATTTGCATATCGTCTCTCTTCTTTACAATATTCTACATAATCCTTTTTCTCCCAGGTATCTGAAAGAGCGTTTCAGCTTTCTCAAGTCCCAGAATAAGCCTTGTCGCTCTCTCGTTAGGTCCCAGTTATCTTTTCCATCATTCAATTCCGGTTTTTATTCTTACTCGTTTACTGTTCATGCGAGCAGCTGGAACGCACTTCCCATTACTGTACATGATAGTAAATCCTTAGCTATCTTTAAAATGCGAATCAAGGAGCAATATTTATCTGCTATTCCATCCATTTTTTAGATTTTAAAATATGAAATATGTATTTATCTGAATCTGAAGTAACTTAATATTTTTTGCTACTTTTTTAAATTATTTTATTACATAATTTAATTTAGCTTTGTTGTGCACGCAAACCCGATAATGTAATTATTGTGTCCAGTGTTTTGGTCTGCAGGAAGAAATTTATTATACAAATCAGCATACCTTTTGTCTCCGTTTTTCCGTGTCTATTATTGTATTTTCGTAATTGCTCTTCTCACTATCACACATTTTTAACCGACTTCAAAAAAGAAGGAGATTCTCATTCATTTCATGATTCTTTTTTTGTTGGATAGAGGGTAGGATCCCATTTAATTTTGAAGAAAATCACCCACCTCTAAAGGTGCCAGTTCACGCATTAAGATTCATTTTTATAAGTAGCGTCTAAATATTGTAAGGAGCAATTATTTTAATGGGTGATTTTGTTATTCGCCAATTCAAGGCGTTCTTCTCTCTCAATATACTTTGAGTAGTGAGAACCGATTTTTATTATCTCCTGTGTCAAGTCCCGTATAGTGGCGAACTAGGGGATGAATCCGGGTTTACTCACTTTCCGGTAACCAATTTCAATAAAACTTGGTAATTATATGTAATTCAGCGTACTTTTGAGGTCGGTTTTTTAGTACTGAGATTATCACGACCAAAACACAAAAAAAAAACGAAAAAGCAAAAGAATACCAAAACACTAGTTTAAATGTTACCGCCATTTTCTTTTTTTTTTAATGAGCGGTACGAGTATGAACACTGGGCAGTTGGCTGTATGACTTTGTCTTTTGCCAGTTTACTAGATTTAGGTTTTTCATACTTACTTTGTAGGCCTTGGCCGGGAAGAAGTCACACGGTCTATAAATGATAAACTTTCCGTGTTCGTTTCTTGAAAGTAATGTCAACATATCCGAGCACGTTTGAGAAAAAAATATTAATTACAAAATGTGAATTGTTCTAAGTTTTATCAGATTACAGCTTGAAAAGAAATATCCAAATGTTTAATAACGTCAAAAATCGGAAACTACCGTTGAAAATATATATGTTTTGCTCGGTTATTAAATCCCCTTTGTTATAATTCTTATTACGAAATATAGTATAGAAATAAATATTTAAAAAACTATTTAACAATTACTATGAGTACGATGACCAGCTGTATTAATTACTGTCGAAGTTCATTGTTAGACTTTGTAATCCTATGGACAAGGCACATTTGTTTGGAAAATTTGGCACTATGCAGCTGTTGATGTCATACTTTACACTGAACAACTTTATCTATAAGGATTTCAACAATGATTTCTAAACAATCTCTTGCTGCAAACAAAACGAAAATTTATTTGTAACCATTTTGTTATCAATTATTACATTACAACTTACGTAAACTAATATAATCGTTCAGTATAAATACTTGTGTTGATTTTCCAAAAATCATACTTTATAGTAACGTTGTGATCGATAGAAAAAAGAAAATGGCGGCTAAAACCATTGCTGTTCTTTGTGCGTCAGCAATTATTCTTCAGGTAACTATTAGAAAGATTTTCTTAATAATTACCTATTTGGCACAATTATGATAAACTTCCCTTGTGATTTCTAATTAGAAATAGGACTTCCCATGTTTTCACGTAGAAAATATAGAAAGCAACGATCCTTTTGTGATAAGGTATATTATATCAGGTATATGGTCACTTTCTCTCTGTCTCTCTCTAAATAAATGTTCTTTTACTTCTTTCCTTACGATATCAAGTGACGGAACGAACAAGTCTTGTACCTGGTGTCTACTCATGACAGTTACATTGCCACTCAGAGTTTTAAATTGCAAAGGTATAGTTGCTCTGTCACCTGTTACCCTGAGACATAAAATCCCATGTGTCTCTAATGTCATCTAAAGCCGTAATCTTCAAATTGGAATGCAGTAATGCTCACATTGCGTTGGTAGTACTCCTGCTGAACCTCCTCTCGTATAAATCTGTCATTAACAACTTACTTATTGTTACAGACTGTAGCAGCACAATGCGCCAATTCTTTCGCACCGCGTCCTTTTGTTGGTCCTATCCCTAACATAGGGTGTGGCAGCATTAACTATAACTCTCCAATTGCGGCTGGCCTGACTAGTGCCAAAACAAATGCTGGCAGCTTTACTGTTACCTCCTCATCACCCATTGCACCTAGCGGAGTGTCTGTAGTGTCAGAATACGTCATCGAAGGTCCTCTGGCAGTTACTGGAGAGCTACCATTACTGGGGGCTATAGGTATGGATGGAGAGCTGCCTACTGGAGGAGAGGCTGGCACTTCTTACGCTTGCGGTAGTAATGTTGGTATTACTAGCGAGAGCTTAGCCAATGCTGGTGTAAATGCGTATGGCTCTTCTGGTTTGTCGGCTAACCTTGCTGGTGTCAATCTAGGCAGCGGACTTGCTGCCAGGTTAGGACATGGTTACAGTTGTGTTTAAGTTTATTGTTTATTTTAAAATAAATTTTCTTTTTGTTTTTGTTATTTTGTAGTTTTTGTTTACGTCCCAATGAGTGTATACGAAACAACATACAGATTTTTTTAAAGAAATATTGCCCTCCAAATCCTAAGACCCATTTTGTTGTCGATACAGTTTCTAAAAAAGTTAAAAAGCATTTCAACAATCGACTATCAATTCGCTCTCAATTTTTTTAGTGTATGTTACACATTTGTTAACCGATCTTGATGATTCTTTTTTCATTGGAAAGAGGGTACCTCAATATTGGTCCCATTTAAATTTCAAAAACATATTCCACCTCTTGGGGTGGCAAACTAGGGGATGAATCCGGCTTCGCGCACTTTCCGGTAACCGATTGTTAACTTTATAGTTTTAGTTTGCATGTACATATAAGTAAAGTGTGAAGTCGGTTCCTTTTTTATTTTGTGCGGATCAAGAGGACTTCAATGAGGACAACGAATTGTTGAAAAATATAATTTTATTTCTAGAAACAAGTTTACATAAAAAATAAACAAGAAACTTAAGTTTTTACGCAATTAACTTATCACACGTCCTTTCTCTTCCATCTTCTCGTTCCAACCTCACTTCTTCGTTCATTCTTCTCTCAAATATTCACTCATACCATCTCACTCACTTGCCCGTTCGGATAGTATATATGCATGTCATCTTACTCCACATCACTTTCGGATATCCATTCTTACCAATCCCACATTTATATTGTATAATTTCGTAGAAGCAACTTTTTACTAAATAAAAATTTGAATTACAGTTAAAGTTCCACAGGGGACCGCTTTGGCTCCATATTTGTTCTTTGTTACAACGAAAAGCACCTTAAAAAGACATCACACCTCTAAAAGGAGACCACAAAGACCAAGGAAATGCTTATAATAATGGTGTACTTAAATACAATAAATTGAATCGATAAATTAAAAGATTTAGATCCGGAAAATAGTTTAGTTTCCAATACGTAGTAATTTGTTGAAATGAACTCAAATTCCCTATGGCCCGAAAACCCATCACTAGGGTCAAACTCGCCAACTTTAGCTAGAGTTAGCTTTGTGACATTTGCAACGAAACCCATAGCTGACTATTCAGCCGTGCTTTTGGTACGGGAAAAGGACCTATCAACTTTTGATTTTTTGGCTTCATCGTGACACAAGTACTAATATATTTCAAATCTTCGTCTACAGTTACATTTATTTGTCTGCTTGAAAAATCTGTAAATCTTGCAACCAAATAATGTTGATTAAATTCTACTCAGTAGAAGCCTAGTTGACAGAACTCTTGTTTACTATGCAGGAGACCAGAGTACGACACCAATGGAAGGTCTATAGCATTTTGTCTCTTGGAATCTTGTGGTCAGTTCAACAAAAATACATCATGTTTTCTATAAATATGACATTTCCAAAAAAATAACTAAACAAACATAAAACTTTACGAAGACAAATAACATCTAGAAATTAATCATCTCCTTAGAGAAAACACAGTCTATATTACGTTCTTACAGACCAGTATGGCAGACCAGATGGTCTACCATACTTGGTCTATGGTTCTAAATATAATGTCCAAAAAACACTCAATGACGAACCGAATGTTTCAATTCATAACCAAATAAAAACAAAAGATTTGTAACAAAACATTTATTTTATCGTCAACCAATTTTATCGACATCCACATCCACAAGATCCCGCGACGGAGACGGCGCCAGAAGCAGGGATTTCACCTTCGAAATTGACTATGCCGATTACCGGCACTAGACCAGAGACCAACGTGGAGCCGGTGACGCCCAGCTCACCCACCACTGCCACGTTGCCTGCACCCTTGCCGCTGTTCGCCAGCGCGGGATTGTACGTAATAGGCCATCCAGCTTCCCAATCAGCAGCTCTGGCCGCAGCAGCGGCATTAAAGGCAGCAGCGTTGATTGCGGCGTTGGCATCAGGTGCGTGAGGGTTACCGTAATTGCATTTGTTGTACACCGCCTTTAATAAAAAAGAAAATTTTTGTCATAGAAGACAAATATACAGACAAATATGAAAGATGGACACATAAAAAATTCCGACAACACAAAACGTCTTTATATGCTCAAAAGCAAATTATGTATTTATATTGTAAGTTTCTGGCAGCAGTAGCTGCAGCAGTCCTTGTGAAAAAAGTACTGACACCTTACCTATTTCTGCCACCAAGCAGTAACGTATACTGGTGAAATTACAAGCATATGGGACTTGTTAACTTATGTCTCAGGGTTACAGGTGCAATAGCAGTGCTCAGATGTTTGCGATTTGAATCTCTGAACGACACTGCAACGGCTATGGACAGGCGTGTCGTTTAGTATCAGGCTCACGACTTGTTCGTCACTTGATATTATAAAAAAAAAGTACAATCACCAGCTGAAACGTGATCGGACCTCCATATTGTACCATTCGTAACAACTGAATTATCCTTTTTGAAATCACAAAGAGAGGTAACGTTGGTTTTATTTAAATTCCTAGGGATTGGTATTTCTTACAGGTATAGTTTTCTTAAAAAAATATATTTTTTACGATATTTATTTTATTGAATATTAAGATACTACTATGAGATTTATACTTATTTTTTTGTAAAATTCTGCAATAGTTTATTGTTATTATTGATGCAAAGATCTTTTTGTTATTCTTCTATCAAATATTACCTGTATGAAGTAGACTTGGGTGCAGAGTAACAAAAATGTGAAGGTGGACATATTTGTACAATTATATTCAACGAATTACTAAATTCAGAATGAACATCAACATTTTGTGACCACTTTTATATTTAATTAACCATAAATGTTGAAAACAATTAGTCGCCTAAAATAATAATAAAACATGCGAACGTGACGACGTGACGTTTCAATTGTGGTTGAGTAACAAAGTTTGTTAACATTTTAGAAATAAAACATTGCAGGGGCTAAGTAAAGTCTGTTCATGTACACAAAATTTATATAATATTTTTGACTTATGTACATTTTGTTAAAAAAAACCAGTTTTGTATTATTACTTATTACAATGCGTATTTCTTTAGACACAAATCTATATTTTAAGTCAAACGATTTTAGGTAACGCAATCAAATGCTTTCCTTAATGCAACTGATATTACGCTTTGCCGAAATTCAATTTTAGTTACCAAATTTTGGTAAATAATACATCTCATATGATTTCAGCCGACTTTATTAAAATTTTACAGCATCTTGTTATTTTTGTTGCACACAATGCTTATTGTGATTTGTCGTAGGGTAGAATTTTTTATTATCGTTAATAAAAATAACCTCAATTTATTATATTTAAATTAAAAAAGCCAAAGTCTCGTTTACTTTAGTATATTTTTATATAAATATTTTCATGCCATCACATTAACTTGTCAACTTATTTACAAATGACAAATGTATATTTTTGTCAGATCATCTTACCTACAGAATATCTTACAGAATACTCGAGCTTACCGATGTTAGTACTGTTAGACTAGTTTACTTTAGTTACTTCCATGGTATAATGTCCTACGAGATTCTCATGCGGGGTAAAGCTGCAGATATTCAAACCATATTTGTATTGCAAAAACGAGCGATTCGTTCTGTGTACTGTCTAGGCTCTCGGGTTTCTCTCAGAGAAAAGTTTAAGGAGACTGGTATCATGACTGTGGCATCGCAGTACATTTACTCAAATATTTTATATGCCCGTAAAAATATACATAATTTCAATAGAAAGAAGATATCCAAAATATTAACCTCAGAGCTAAGTCCAAACTCATGGTACCACGATTTCGTTTAACCAAGGCAAATAACTCTTTTATGGGGAACTGTATACGTTTTTACAACAAGTTTCCGGAGCATATATTAACTTTATTAATTCCTAAGCTTAAAAGCTACATTAATCCAGAATCCACACAAATTTGATTCAAAGTGTATTCCACAGCATTTAAGTTTATTTGAAAAGAGCAATCCCTAGAGTTTCTCGTTCTTCTCGGGGAAGTCAGCACGTGTGACGTTTTCAAGTGTAAATTTATTTTACCTATGGAATAAATGATCTTTGACTTTGACTTTGACATCACTGAAATGAACTTAACGAAGCGATAGTCGCAACTGTGAACAGTCAACTCAAATTATATTTAATTCATATTTTAAGTTCGATTTCGATTGAAATTGTCAGTTATCACGTCAGCTTCAGGTTTAAATTTTTTTGAGTCAAAAGTAAAACCGTATTTTTGTAGTAAATAGTATATTATGGGCAATATTTGAAGATTAACTACAGTGTCATTTATATTCATTTCATGTAATTTTCACACACAAACACCCAAACATAGACATACTCCAGACTACGTCTACTTTATTTTATTAACTAAACCATTTCACACTCAACACCACACTGAGCTGTAATACAGGTCTAGTATCTAATACGGACTCTAGTATCTCACAAATTGATCTTATATTTAACGTTGGGTCTATTTAGTGTAAGATTCATATTTGTGTTTGAGAAATAAGCCACTATTATTATTCAATCAAATACAATTTATCAAAATAAGTGAGAGAGTTGTATATGCGTCAGGGTCATAAATTAAAAGAAATGGTACATTTGTAACTTTTTAGTACAGGAAATTGTTTATATTATTCCGGTTATAGATTAGTAACATAATAAAATAATAATAATTTCAAATAATAAAAGCACTTTTGGCGTATGATGTTATGTAACTTTATTGTACCAAGGATACGAAGGCTTGATTGGAATATTATACATTTTTATTATCAAATATAACTCTCTTATTTAGCTCTTGTTTCATTTCGAAAAGTTCTTTGTACAGTAAGATAGAGGTGGTTAAAAAAGCGGGGTAATAAACATTGGCAATCAGAAGACTATTTTTGGCATACACCTGCTGTACATTTACAATTTAAGCGCATCCACACCCACATTTGCCACTAGTAGTAGCTTCACCATAGGCATATACTTTTCCATTGAATTTAACCAAACCCAGGACTGGAATAGTTCCAGTGAGTCTAGTTGTTCCTTTGATGCCGACGTCACCGGACACTACGACGTTACCGGCACCATAGCCCTCGTATGCTTCAAATCTGTCATCGCTTAAGATGACAGCAGGAAGTAATGAAGGAATTTTTGGTGCAGCTAGACCACAGGGCTTTGTTGAGACAATGGGATTGGCAAATGTGTACTGAAACGTGAAAATTTACAATTTATTGCTATTTATTATTATGCAATGCTATATATTACGCAATAGTCGGTTATTTAGCTAAGACAACCCTTGAAGAGGTGGTTAGGTGTTGCAGTTTGAATCCACATGGTCAAGCAGCGATAATGTACATAAGGCTTAAACGAAAAGCTTATTAAAGACAATAGAGAACCGAAGGGGAAAGATGTTTGGGCGTCTTAAGAGAAGATGAATATGACGACTAACGAAAGATGGTAGATGACGACTGACACGAAGTTATTTAGACCAGATCGACACCTCCAATGAACACCAACTTTATTTGGTGATTTTCTGCGATTTTTGTAAACATCTATGTTTATTGACTAATATTGTTATTATATAAAGGATCAAAAAACAAAATTCTAAAAAAAAACAAGAACCAAAAACAAAATAAAGATAGAACAGGTCATTGACTTTCAAATAAATGGACGACGGGTCTAATACAAAAACCACGAAAAAAAACGTCTCAAGTCAACCTATTTAAACGTAGTGACATGTAAAGGCATATGAAAAAGCTAAAACGTTGAATTTAAATTGTAATGTCATCGCAGTACTGTCTAATTTTGCTTGCTTCGCTGTCAGTTGACAAACGAAGACTAAAGCGTGAATGACGCTCTGTATACGATTTTAACGCCCTATAAGTTCGGACACTTTTCAGCGCGGACCCGACGTTCATATAATTGTAAGTCAATGGAACAGGTCCAAAAATTAATTTGGCCTAGTGTTCACTGGACGTATCGAGATAAGGGAAAAGTTGATGTCGTGTTGCATCAGAAACTCAAAATTATGGCGCTGAGCAGTGATGGTTGGCGTTTACTCCGCCGACAAGAGCCCTAGCTCTTAAATAAAAAGAAGAAGAAAAGCTATATGAAGATATTATTATTATTATTATTATTATTATTAGTCAAAATTTATAAACTATTTAAATTCCCTCCTCCCATGTCTTTGAAACCGTGGCTCCGTCGCCAGAGCGGCCCAAAACCGCAAAAGGCTCTCTGGGTCTCTATTTCCGCCAAAGAATAATTCGAAGGGGAAATGTCACCAGTAGGTTCTTTGGCCCGAGGTACGGCCTTCGATGAAATTTTTCACCTTAAACTCTTATAAAAATCATAATAATATTATTCAAAAAATAAATAAAAGGTAAAAACTTTACCTGGATCAGGCAAGCCTGAACGCAGAGCAACAAGAAAGCGAAGGAAGACATGTTGGTTAGTCAATATTCAACGGATAGATCCAGAATGATGTTTCAAAATTTAAAACATCTATTTATACTCGCAAAATAGATAATTTGAATGCTTTACTTCCTTTACAATAAATATTAATACGTGAGATTACTTCCTTCTGCATAGTACAGGTGATAGGAAAGAACAGGTGTAAAATAAAATGTAACAATAATAAATATATTTCTAACCAGAAACTTTGGTTTCTATTATTTGGTACTAAAGCAAGTCCTGTGACAAATTCTGCAGGGAGACTGGAATCTAAATTAGATCAAGACGTCTGTGTCTTAAACTTCTCTTAAGAACTTATAAATATTAAAATTACACCAAATTTGACAGAGATGTTAATTTTAAACTATATTATAAAGAAGCAACAAGTTATATAAAACAATGATTTAGTAGCAGTAGAGGTCCTTGTGAAAGAGTTCGTCCAGGTTAGTACTGCCACCTTATCTATTTCTGCCGCCAAGCAGTAATGCGGTCAGCATTACTGTGTTCCGGTTTTGAAGGGTAAAGGTGCTAGTCAAATTACAGGCACATGGGACTTGTCAAGTCACGTCTCAGGGTGACAGGCGCAGTGGTAGTGCCCCTCAGATCTTTGCAATTTAAAGCACTGAGTGGCACTGTAACTGTTATGGACAGGCGTGTAGCATAACATCAAGCGCACGACATGTTCATCCCGTCACTTAATGCTTTAAAAAAATAATTGAAATTTGTATCGAATTTGTGCGAACAACCACAAATTGACTTCAAGAATATGCCATTAGCAAAGAGCTCCTTGTAAATCTTTTGAGTTCGTCCAAGGAAGTACTGCCTTACCTATTTCTTATGCCAAGCAGTAATATGAGCATTACTGCGTTTCGGCTATGAAGGATTAAGGACGCTGGTGAAATTACAGGCATATGGGACTTGTCAACATGTCTTAATATGACAGGCGCAGTGCCTCTCAGATCTTTGTCATTTAAAGTTAGAATGGCAATACAACTGTTATGGACAGGCATATCGCTTACCACCAAGTGCACGACTAGTTCGTCACGTCGCCTGATGTCATAAAAAAATATATAAAGGATCTTTTTTAACCGACTTCAAAAAAAGAAGAAGTTGCGCTATAAGTCCGATTTGAGAACCGATTTTGATGATTCTTCTTTTGTTGGAAAGAAGGTACCTCAGTGTTGGTCCCATTTCAATTTAAAAAAAAATATTCCACCTCTAAACGACAAGGTAACACTAGGGGATGTATCCGGTTTCGCGCACTTTCCGGTAACCGACTTCAATAAAACTTGCAAATAGATGTAATTCCACAAACTTGTTAGGTCGGTTTATTTTTTATTAAAAATTATTATTGCCAATATTTTTATTATGACCACTGGGAAACACAAAGGGATCCAACGAGAAACCAAGAGTTGATATTTACAAGAGCTGTATCGCTAATGTGTTACCAGGAATATATGGCCCTTATTTCGTCTCTATTTCTGGTTATATACTCAATGGTCACGTTACATCGGTACACATCTTATTGTCCGTAATGAGTTGTTTAACGTCGCCTTACATTCTCAAACTCGTATCTTAAAGCACAAAGTTACTGTAATGCAAAGAAGGGATTGTATATATACAAATTTCCTTCATCTACACAGTAGCTGTTACCTATTCTTAAAGTAACGCATCCAAGTTAACACCCTTGATAAGAAAATTTAAAATACGTCTCTAGCCAGGGCTGGTAGCTGTAAATGAATCTAACTGGGTGTCGAAATACTTAAGATTTCTCATAGATGGCGCTACGGTTCAAAAATCATTGAAAAAACCAAATACAACGACACGACAACAAACACATAGAAAAATTCGTGAGGTCTGCGTCTGGCACGGTATGCTAGAAGACGTCGGTTCAAATCCAACCGGATCGATGTAATTTTTTTCGAGTGTTTTATCTTTGTATTAATAATTATAACCAATTTAAAATAAATAAAAAGTTTTGCCATCTCCTGAATAACAAGACATCGTTATGGTACACGCATTTAGACAATGGTCTGCTATGCTAAGGCTTTGTGAAGACATATGACTTTCAAATCATTTTCAGGTTTCTGTTTTACTACTTACAATATCTACGCTATTGATAACCTCGGAGAGCACAGTGTGTATGGAGTGCACGAAATCCTCCCCGCACTACGTACCATTCCTGTCCTGTACGTCCGGAGCATCTAGGCAACAGTCAGCTAGTATCCTACACCGACGGCAAATCTTTTCGACACTATGACAAGCATTATAATGTATGCCATCGATACAATAAGAAGACACTGGTATATTTTGAGCTAAATGAGGTGATCTTGGATTCTATTTCTCGTAGAATGAACTAAGGAAACAAGCATTTGCGATTGGTTCCATTTGGAGTATCAATCTATGTCTAATGTTTGGATTGGATATCTTTCTCGAATCGAAGGGCGCTTTCCGAGTTATTCAGAACATTCAGAGTTAAATGTTCGGTTCGGTTTCGGATACGATATCGTTATCTAACAGCGTTTACGGAGTTAGTCGGTGAATAGATTATAAGAAAAGGCCTACAGATAGAATATAGGAATGCGTTAGTCTTCCGTTAAAATAAATTAATAAAACTGAACAAAATCCAGACTTTATTTAAAATAATAAGAGATTTCTATATTACATTCTTGCTTTATAAAGAATAGGAAGTTTGGTAACTTGCATTCGATAGCTGTGTGTGAATAACGTTTGTAGCCATTGCCGGTCAAGAAGTTCGAGTAATCGTACGGGTGTGACGTCATTTCGGTTCGGCTTCGAATACGACAGTTTGACGTTCGATTCGCGTCTTGTGAATAATAATGAAAAGAAATCGGTCGACAACTTAGTTATCGTAACGTTCTGAATAGACCCCCGGGTATTCGGTGTGATTGTCTGGAACATTTCTCTCTCAGTCTTGTTCTATTTGGGTATGTGAAACAAAAAGACAGACAAAAACGGATTGAAACATAAGAAAGAGAAACGTGTTAAAATCACACTGTATGTTATTTTGATTTTGAAATGTGTCCCTTGATACTGCGGTATCAAGCTTATAGACCATGTTCCCAATGTCCAGATTCGAAATTGAACGAATGTGGAAAACGTGGAGAATCGCATCACGGAATTGAAATAGAGCTGGGCAGGGCACCTGCAAGGAGATGAGATGAGAAACGTAAGACGAGAGAGTAAGGCGAACTGAGTAGCATCCAAGGACTGGGTACAGGAATGCCGGGCGTCCAGCAGCGAAATGGGCAGACAACATCGGAAGCGTCGCGGGGCGAAGCTGGCTGTGACAGCGCAGGACTGTGGGGAGTAGCAAAACTTGGAGGCCTATACCCAGCACTGGATGAAGTCAGGCTGTATATAATGATGAAGATAGATGTCCCACCGTGTAAAAAGCAATAAATCAAAAGTAATCAATTCAAAGCTAACAATAACCCGTTGTTAAGTGCTCTTATCTAACAGCCTCAGCAAACACCTTGTTGAAATTAGGTCTTTCAACGTAGGATAAGTCACGTATGTACGTTTATTACACAATATTGAAACGAATCACTCCAGTAACACAGTTTTCATATGAATCAGTTTTATATAAATACTCCGATAGGTAATCCAGAAATCATTCTCGAGTTGTAACTTGAAGAACATCAACAATGGCAGCTAAAGCTTTTCTCGTTGTGTGCGCTTCTGCGCTTTTCGTTCAGGTATGTTCTTTCACTTAGCTACATTCTTGATTTTTACGTTTGGTAGGGTTTCGAACCTGAATGGGAAAAATACCATCACCTTACTCTTTCTATCTTAAAGCAGAACTGGCATATTTTGGCTTGAGAGAGCCAGTAGAATAACAGGATCCTTAAGAGCTTATATGTCTTTTATCTTTTGTGTAGTAACCACT